>NC_135172.1:15358122-15598122 GCF_041146795.1 Maylandia zebra | reverse complement strand
GGGCAGTGGGCAGGTGTGGGTGCAGGTACTTACTTTTTGACGTGTTTGCGGCAGGGCACTGAGTTTCTCATGCAGGTGCCAGTGAGGATGTCTACGTTGTCCACAATGACGAAAGGTTTCTCTTCCAGAGTGACAATGGAGAGGTGGTTTTCATCGGCATCCTCGTCCCCATAGGAGTTATACCTCGGCCACACCGGGAACATCAGCGACAACGTCCCGTTCTCCCAGCGGCCCATCTGTGAGCACGGGAGGAAAAACACACCAAAAATCACTCCAAAAATCCACAAAAAGACATCTTATTAAAGTTTTTTCTTTAAATTTTCGCACTAATTTGTTACCTTCTCCCACTTCCTTTCCACATTTAGGACGATCACCACCAGTTTTGGGTTGGCCTGGTAACCGTCTGGAGTAAAGGATAAATCTCGGCCTTCATTCCACACGTGCATCATGTGTCTGAAACACGGGGGGGGTGCAGGAAGATTTGTTGTTGATTTGCATCTGCTGGAGTGTTTGTATATGTGCACAACAGCAAATACGTTCAGAATAACAAGTTAAGCACTCTGTAATCACCGCAAGTGTCTCCACTTCAAATCAATGTTGTCTTCACCCACCATGTGTGCGCAGATGCCTGAGTGTGTACGCGTGTGCGTGCATATATTTGTGTGTAGGAGTGGGAAGAGTCAGAGGCCATGTATCTCTCCCATCAACATTCTGCATTGATTTCTCCACAGATATATGCCTGAAGGACAAGTCTCTGGTGCAACAAGGCTGCCCTCACTCTTTTACTCACTAAAGCTGTCCTGCATACGCAAACAGATCCTATGCTGAAACGTTTACACACTCGCTAAAGCGAAGCAGCAGAGAGAAGTAAATGAACCGGTATCACACACAGTGATATGGGGATTAAAGATACACTCGCTCCAGTGAAACAATTTTCAGAAGGAGAGGATTTCTGCATGTGAGGACTGGGATAATAGTGTGGATTCCCACTAGGGGAGAGAAGGCCTGTCCAAGAACGTTTACCTTAAAGACTGAATCACAGGCAGGACAGCAGCTGTCCAATACAGACAACACCTTTTCTCTGACACCTTGTGTTCTGTTTTATTAGAAATTGTCTGAATCATCTCGACACCGCATCGTGTGATGCCGTACAAATGAAATATCATTCAGCTAAAACAGAATATATCAGAAGGCAAACATCTGCTTTATAAACATATTCATACTCTGCACAAGATTCCCCTTTTCATCCAGAAGAAAACTGTCTCAGTCCATCAGCTATCTAAACATACATTATCTGAATTACTATTAAAAAGGAAGAGTTAAAAGCAGGTTTTTTATGTGAGCTAACCAGGGCACGGGGCCATGAAGGAGTCATGCGTGCACTCAGATATTGCGACAGCAAGTCAAGATGCATAAAAAGAACCGTGTGAGCACTGTTTAGCACGCACCCTGCAGCTGAAAACTATGATAATTACACTCCAGTTCAAACAGGTGGGATTTTATGTTGTCCCATCTCCAGGAGAGGTATTAGAGTCAACACACATAAATATTGTAGTCGGACAGTGGATTAGAGGGAGCTACATTAATCATCTGTTCTTACAAAGACTTGGAAAAAGGCCTGTGCTCTGTGAAAGCTGGCTCCACTCACACTGAGAAAAAGTAAACAAAAGGTCCCCGTCTCCCTCGTGTACTGGCACTGCAAAATAAATAAATAAGTAAATATAGATATATGCGGTTTAGTTATGTCCTCTCCCAGCAAACACAATAATTAAATATAAACCTACACAGCCAAACATTACAGGCTTCACTCTACAACCAGACCTACCTCTGTCACAGATCACAATGCTTTGGACTAAGGGGCACGTCAAGACAAATATATATTTTTTTGTGTTGGAAAAATCTTCCCGGTGCAGCAGGTGATGCCCTTGTCACAGCGCATCGCCACGGCTGAGTACATGTAGCGGAAACGCAGTGGCAGTTTATTCTGGGAAACTGCTGTCGCCTCCTATTTCAGGTTTGTTACCATTTTGGGGGAAAAAAAGTTTCTGATGTAAACGAAAGACGCCGCTGTGTTTTTGAGGCATGCAGGAGAACCAAATCCTGTTTGTATTGTGATTCCTTGTGTAATGAAAATGAAATGTAAAGCTACATTATGAAGTGGGTTCAGCGATTTTTATATAAATGTATCATCATCGCCTAGAAATTCAGTAGAGGTTTAAGTAGTACGTGGAAGAAAGAGTTGCATCATAGAAATATATGAAACCCCCTCCTTCAGTAAGTGCAGTTTTTAATGTGGATCCTGCTACCACTATGTGAGAAGCACTTTTCTATTAGCTGAAATACTCTTTGAGCACTTTTATGAAAGTATGAATAAAGAAGAAAGGCAGGCTTCTTCCCAAATTCTGTATTATGGCAGAGAGCATATTTTTAGAGGAAAGTGACAGCTTAGGGGTTTGCACGCTACACTGGTTCCATCAAAAAGAAATTTACAACAAGGACAAACCTTCCGTAAAAACCTGTATCATTGTGGAGACCAAATAAGCTCAACTAGAGTCTGAGATATTAATTCCTGTCAAGCAAGAATGACAGAAAATCCGGCGGGTCTGATAGTGTCTTTTAAGTGCCGGATTATGTTGTCCTATTCCTCCCCACCTCGCGTTGTTTATATGCACACTGCGGCAAGATTGTATCTAGACTAATGTATGCAGAATCCTGATCACAGCCTCACCACTTTTCCGAATCAGGGTGGGGGAAATCCAACCTGTCAGTTTATTATCACAAAAAAATTGGCTGCAGTTGTTTTGACAAATATGCAAATTCTATCTAATAAGTTAGTGAGACAAATGAGGTACCTCTGACAGTAAGAATAGAGCTCTGAATAAACATTTGAGTTCCTGTCGAGGTCTGAGTTATATTGGATCAACCTGTCAACAACAGCAGTGTTGTATATGCCTTGATATACACTGTAGCGGCCTAATGGGAGAGAAAAACGGGATAATAAAGCCATAATGGTGAAAATCGCACTGTGGCTCTCATTCTAATGAGCCAGCTCATAAGTCATCACCAATGTGCAGACCCTAGCAACATGACCTTTATATTTTCAGTTAGTTTAATATAGACTTCTGAATTTATAACAGCATATTAGCCACTGCATGCTTCATATTCAAGATGCAGTCACAATATCACTCCGAAAAAAAACTTTACAGAGGCAGTTTAGCTAACGGCCCTGTAGCAGCGACTGCTCAGTAGCTAAGTATGTATCTGCATGCTTGTGTTTCTCTGTGTGTATGTGTGCGCCTGTACATCACAGAGACTTCAGAGAAGAGTACATTATCTTGCATGCTGGTATGCACACCTACACACACCTTCTGACATACACTGTATGAGCCCCCCACAGATCAAGTAAAAAAGAAATCCAGACAACAAAGCTAGTAACACCTGCTCTAATCCAAACTTAATGACAGTCGATGTGAAGCAAGGTGCACACGCAGAGGTTCACACTATCATACACACACGCATACACAAGACACATCCTAAGCTCTAGTTAACACAGGGTGGCAACAACAAGGAGGTCTGCCTGAGGTCTCCCAGCTAAGGAGGCAGAATGAGCTCACACACCGAGCAGCCGTGTACACAACATCTAACAGTGTTAAAAGCCATTAGAAATCACAGTGTTTAACACTGCTGTCATCTCTGCTTCCTTTCTCTCCTCTTCCCCTCTCATTACTACATTAAAAAGAGTTATGTAAGGCTGCCGAACAGTCAGCCACAAAGCCAACCGAGTTATGCAAGTTCCTGGACCTTGATCTCCTCGCAATCGTCACACATCCACAGTTACACACACCTGCGCAGGGCACTAGGTGGGAGCTTCCCCGGGCTCCTGTCTGATGCTGTGCTGTAGCAGCTGCTCTGGGCTTCTGGTAGCTCTCCCTTCTCCCGCAACATGAAGGTGGCTGCAGAGGAAATGATGCCCACCCCATCCCGCACCCGTGTCTCGAGCGGGTACTCCCAGTCATCATAGGACACAGAGATCATACCCAGGGGGAAGACCTGAGAGGGGGACGAGAGGACATCTAAGAAACGACACATATGGTTTGTAAGCTTCAAGTTTAGTTTAATTTGACATTTTTACCCCAGATTTGAAACATCCATATGCATTTCTCAAAGGTGTCAGGCGGATGATTTATTGGTTCTGTCTGTCCTCCGGAAATAATTCATAGCTGGCTACTAGATGCGTGTGAACAGACTGTATGTCTATAAACTGAATTACTCATTCAGGTATCGCCTACATCTTGCAGCTGTCATTGAAAAAAAAAAACTGTATAGCTCAAACTTTATCTCTCTGAAGCAGACTGAGCAAACATCAGAAAAAAAATGCAGGCACAGCAATCTGTCTGTCTACCCTACAGTACTTTGTTTTTACATTTTACTTTGGCTTTAGTTGTAGAGTCAGATCCATGACTGAGAAAGAAATCAGAGGCGGAAACCCAACACAAACAGGAAGACTCGAGCCAGAGATGGAGAAGAATTAGGAGAATAAACATTTGAAAGGCTTTTGAGATGTGAGTATTTTATGCCTTTGGGACTGATCATATGTTGTTACGTACAAAGTTGTGTAAAAGATGACTTTTTGCTGGATTATCTGTAAATTAGTATGCTCTGACATGAACTGTATTAGCGGTCAACATGATTTGTCTTTGAAGCATCTTTTAATATGTAATACATGGATTAAAGATAAAGTTTCACAAATTCTGGGAATTCTGCACAGACACACAACGCCACTTGTCTATGTAATCGCATCTGCCTGCCAGCCCCTCTTAACCCTACTAATTAAGAATTTCTGTCTTGCTTGTCTGATCTACGGACAAACAAAAACAGGTAGAAACACAATATTGCAACCAGGGTTCAACTGCCAGAGTAATTGTTTTGGCTGGAAGCTCTGATTTCCTGGAATCTTGCTGTCGTGAGGTTATAAAGAGTTTAACAGCGTTCAAGAGTCGAAACCAGCCAGCCCATCATAAAACATCTATCACAATTACATTTGATATTTTAATCTGTAATCTTCATATATATATATACAGTGGGGCAAAAAAGTATTTAGTCAGCCACCGATTGTGCAAGTTCCCCCACTTAAAATGATGACAGAGGTCAGTAATTTGCACCAGAGGTACACTTCAACTGTGAGAGACAGAATGTGAAAAAAAAAAATCCATGAATCCACATGGTAGGATTTGTAAAGAATTTATTCGTAAATTAGGGTGGAAAATAAATATTTGGTCACCTCAAACAAGGAAAATCTCTGGCTCTCACAGACCTGTAACGTCCTCTGTAAGAAGCTTTTCTGTCCCCCACTCGTTACCTGTATGAATGGCACCTGTTTGAACTCATCATCTGTATAAAAGACACCTGTCCACAGCCTCAAACAGTCAGACTCCAAACTCCGCCATGGCCAAGACCAAAGAGCTTTCGAAGGACACCAGGAAAAGTATTGTAGACCTGCACCAGACTGGGAAGAGTGAATCTACAATAGGCAAGCAGCTTGGTGTGAAAAAATCAACTGTGGGAGCAATCATCAGAAAATGGAAGACATACAAGACCACTGATAATCTCCCTCGATCTGGGGCTCCACGCAAGATCTCATCCCGTGGGGTCAAAATGATCATGAGAACGGTGAGCAAAGATCCCAGAACCACACGGGGGGACCTGGTGAATGACCTGCAGAGAGCTGGGACCAAAGTAACAAAGGTCACCATCAGTAACACACTACAACGGCAGGGAATCAAATCCCGCAGTGCCAGACGTGTTCCGCTGCTGAAGCCAGTGCATGTCCAGGCCCGTCTGAAGTTTGCCAGAGAGCACATGGATGATACAGCAGAGGATTGGGAGAATGTCATGTGGTCAGATGAAACCAAAGTAGAACTTTTTGGTATAAACTCAACTCGTCGTGTTTGGAGGAAGAAGAATACTGAGTTGCATCCCAAGAACACCATACCTACTGTGAAGCATGGGGGTGGAAACATCATGCTATGGGGCTGTTTTTCTGCCAAGGGGACAGGACGACTGATCCGTGTTAAGGACAGAATGAATGGGGCCATGTATCGTGAGATTTTGAGCCAAAACCTCCTTCCATCAGTGAGAACTTTGAAGATGAAACGAGGCTGGGTCTTCCAACATGACAATGATCCAAAACACACCGCCCGGGCAACAAAGGAGTGGCTCCGTAAGAAGCATTTGAAAGTCCTGGAGTGGCCTAGCCAGTCTCCAGACCTCAACCCCATAGAAAATCTGTGGCGGGAGTTGAAAGTGCGTGTTGCTCGGCGACAGCCCCAAAACATCACTGCTCTCGAGAAGATCTGCATGGAGGAATGGGCCAAAATACCAGCTACTGTGTGTGCAAACCTGGTAAAGACCTATAGTAAACGTTTGACCTCTGTTATTGCCAACAAAGGTTATGTTACAAAGTATTGAGTTGTATTTTTGTTATTGACCAAATACTTATTTTCCACCCTGATTTACGAATAAATTCTTTACAAATCCTACCATGTGGATTCATGGATTTTTTTTTCACATTCTGTCTCTCACAGTTGAAGTGTACCTCTGGTGCAAATTACTGACCTCTGTCATCATTTTAAGTGGGGGAACTTGCACAATCGGTGGCTGACTAAATACTTTTTTGCCCCACTGTATATATATATATTAGGGGTGCAACGATATTCGTATTGATATTGAACCGTTCGATACAGTGCTTTCGGTTCGGTACGCATATATATTGAACAATACAACATTTGTAATTTATTTTATCAACTTTCCTTCTGACGATGCTGTCTGTGTTGAGCGCTCAGTGAATCTGCGTTCGACTACTCCGCCTAGGCTGCACTGTCGAGCGCAGATCCACTGAGCGCTCAACACAGACAGCATAGTCAGAAGGAAGAGTGCAGGGCAAGCTAGCAAGACAGAAGTTAAGCTCTCCTTGCAACATGGACCTCCCCCATTCAGATCTGGCGTTTGGAATTATTTTGGTTTTCATGTGACGTATGACCCTGAAGGTAAGCGAGTCATGGACTAAAGTAAAACAGTATGTTGGATGTGCCGTGCAATGCTCAATTACATGGGAGGGAACTAGTGTGTTAGCGCAGTTAGCTCGTTAACGTGTTGGCCGTCTAGCCCCATGCACGGGGCGATCGGCGGTAGCTCGTTAACGGAGATTTGCCGTGTTGTGGCGTTAAGGTCATTTCAACGAGATTAACCTGAAATCACTAGTGGGAACACAACGAATATGACTGCACATTTACGCCGACATCATCCTAGTGCAAAGACAAAAACAACAAGCATGCTACTAACTTTAGCCGAGTCATTTAGACAGCTGTTAGCACATGATTCTCCTTATGCTGCTGAGAATATAGCCCAGAAGAAGCGGATAGTATAGCTTTTATTTTGGAAAGAGCCATTTCTCTGTAATAAACTCTCTTTTCCAAAGATGAGTGATTCCTCAATCAGATACAGGGCTTGCAATATCGCTAGCCCGACGTCCCGGAGCTAGCGATTTTTTTCAGTCGGGCTACCAAAATCTATCTCTTCCCTGCCCGTCGGGCTATTGTAGGAAAAATATATGTCAATGCTTTCGCATTCTTTCAGAAATGTAGCTGGGTAATTATGTCATTGGCATCGGTGAGCCACTGTCAATATGTGACATATTGAAATCGCGTTTGAATTTGCGCTTGTTTTTTGCTTTCACTTTGCAATCGTGCGAACTATGTATAGAGAGCGACAGCACTGATCTGTGAGTGATGAAAATTTGTGCACCAATTCCTCTGACATCGTCTTATCAATCGTTAGCTTACTATGCAAACATGACAAGTGAAATCTCCCGCAGCAAGCTTAAACATGTGAGAGGTTGATCGCGCAGAGAATCGCTGAGCTTATGTGAGTGCGTGTGTAAAAGCATTTCAGTTCTGCTGAGCCAAACAAGACAGGTCAGGGTGAAGAAGTGACAGCCAAAGAAAAGCTTACCACAAAACGGAGAAGTTATGACAAATGAGACTATAAGGCAAAAAGAAAGTGCAGCTTTATGGTTTCATGGACAAAAGAATTTCTGTGGCTGCAATATGACGAGCTAAATAACCAGGGCTGCACATAAGTGGTCCGCAGGTGCGCATTCGCTGTCAAAATAAAAAACGCGCACAAGGGTTAGGGTTAAATTTAAAAACTGTACTTTTGAGTTAAAATATATATTTATAATTTTAATAAATGACAAATTAAAAATGCATGAACATTTTTTTTGTATCGAAAAAATATCGAACCGTGACACCAAAGTATCGAACCGAACCGAACCGAACCGTGAATTTTGTGTATCGTTGCACCCCTAATATATATATATATATATATATATACACAATATGTCAGAGTTTTTATTTATTTAAACTAGATGTGAAACAATTAATTAATCTGTGGGTACGGAGAATTATATTATTTTTTATGTAACTTTTCTCAAAAAAGCTGACCATGTATCATGGTCAGCATTCATAAATAAGAGGGGAAATCTGGGATAGTCAGCAGATGACCTGCAACAGCCTGGGATCAAAAACACGGCTTGTTTTATCAAACCACACAAAAGTGGCCACCTGTTACTACATATGGGACCTCACTACCTCAGGGGTAAAGTCTGGGTTGCCAGTGGTGAGACTGGACACGATCCAGATGTAACCAGCTCCTATCAGACCCAAGGACCGAGCCTCCTCCATTATATACCTGTCAAACAAAGGAGACAGATCCATTGCTGAAGTCTGTGAAGGCAGTGTGTGACAAAGAGACAGAAATGGCGCAACGAAACAACACACGCAAACACTTACACGGCTTCATCCTTGGAGCAGTAGAGCAATATAACAGGACTCTGGATCCTCTTGAGTGCAATGTGTGATTTAGAGTTTGGGTCGCCATCCACAGCATCTAGAGTCACCACACTCTGCATGTCCCATCGCACAAAGCTGTAACAATAAACCATTAAACAATAACACACAGCTTGTCAGCTATCATAAATAAAGGAAAGAAAACAACATGTGCGTTTGTGTGTGGTGTTTTCATTACCTGTGATCCACAGTTACCCTCAGCGTGCTTATGAATTCCTGGTACCCGGGGAACTTGGATGTGACGATAGAAAAAACATGCCAGTCGTATTCCTCCATGATAGCAAGCATGAGCAGAGCCTCCTGCTGAAGAGCCGCGCCGAACTGGAAGAATGTGGATTTCTCATCCTGCAATGACATGTGGGGCCAGCAGCACAGACAGTCAGCAGATTTTTCAGAGGAAGTAAATTAATTGCAGAAAAAGGGATAAAAAAGGCACTGGAGTCTATGTGAGCAAAAAACCAGAATTAGAGCCCTTTTCAATTTTACAATCAGCGAGACAGACCGAGAGAAGAAGGGAGATAAGAGAGACTTGCAAGAGCTGGAGAAGCGACAAGTAGAGAGGGAAAATGGGAAAGGGACGAAGAGATGCTGAGAGATTCCGACAACAAGTGAGACTGCACAGCAAGAAGAGTGACTGCCGGCAACAAGGGGGCCTAATGGTAGGAGATAACTGCCTCATAACTCACAGGTTTGATTCACTTCAGCACTCCGTAGCCAATATACCAAACAGCCAGGCATTGTCTTGAAAGGTAATTGAGCCAAATACTGATGTCTCCAATCATGTGAACTGACTTAAAAACATTTGAGTCATTATGTTTTGTTTTTTTCCTTTTCCCCCCCGTGCTAACTGCAACAATATATAAAGTCATCCTATAACTGTCTCATTTGGAAACCATCGTCTCTAAACTGCGGATCGAAATGTTCACAGCTTTGGAGCAATAACTCACAATGCCATACACACTTAAATCATTTCGTCTCAGATTCAGGAGGAAACTGTGTGAGAGTAAAAGAGCAGTATGCACTATCAAAACCAAAGCAGCTGTTAAGCAGAATGAAACCCCAAACCGAGTGTGAAATAAGTTGCTAATGATCGCAGAATGTATATTTGCATGAAGGATAATCTACCCCCAACAAACAGACAGCAACATGGCCGAGCCACTAGAGACGGAGGGAGAAAAGAGGAGGAGGGGGTGGGGGTGTGGACGGGGAGAAAGAGAAAAAGGCTGAGAGGGGTGAATGAGATGGAGAAAAATGTTCCAGCCTTCTGAGTGAGATTGAGATACCTGCTGCAGAAGAAGTGGGGGGAAAAGTATGTGAGCGAGAGAGAGAGACACTGACATCAAACCCTCCTTCACTATGACTCTATTCTGCAGGCAGAAAGATCACACGCGCACATACATGCTTTAACACTCTTTCAGCAGAGGGCATCGAAAAACGTGACACATTAAACATCAAAGCCCTCGTGAACACAGACGAAGAGTCCGTTCTTCTCTTCAGTTGTGCGTGCATGTGTGCGTCTATGCTGTTTGCGCACGTAGTACTTTGGTCCAACAAAAATTTCTCGGCTGTAGCCGTAACGCACATCAGATCCAACACGCCTCCCTCAACCACAAGAAAAAAAGGAGAAAAATGGGAAGGGGAGAGGATGAAATTGTACTTCAAAAAGATCTATCTTGCTTTTTTCATCTGTGTGTGTGTGTGTCTTTATACTTTACTGAGGCTTAGAAAAAGGAAAAAAAAGAAAAGAAATCTCCCTCTGTGTGGCAACAGGCACATCCTCAGCTCTTCCTAGATAAGAGGGACACACAAGCACAGGTACTACCACACACTAACACTCGCTCATATTCAAGTGCACAGCTGTACACTCACATATAAATCAGTGCTGCGAGTGAGATTACAAGCAATCTGATTTGTCAGGTAGCCGGTCAACCTAATTATCTGCCAGAGCTTTAATAACGGTGATGATTTTGGGTCACTCTTTTCTACTTTTGATCACTGCAGATTATTAGTTGTCAAGGCAAATTGTTAAGATCCGGAACAAAGGAACATCCTGACATTGCAACAAAGTCCGACTTGCCCGATTGTCTGAGTCGTCTTGTAAACAAGACCAAATTTACATATAATAGCCACATTATCTAAATCATTCATGTGTAAATGAGTGCACTCAAAATGACTGTAATAATGCATGTGCACAAATGCAGCAAGTGCGTCAATATCGGAACGAGGAAGCCAGCAAGCCATGAGTGATTTTTACCACTGATTAGGTAATTATTGTACTATGCACCTCGATTTTCACATTTAAATAAGTTTGCCTAGCCTGAAAGGTTTCGAGATTGTTGGTTGGACACATAAAGCAACTGAATATAAGGAGTCTAAAATATCTTGTTTTTAATTTTAGCATTGTGTGCATTGTATTGCAACACACACAAAGCTACTTAGGTGGTGCTAAAAGTTATATGTACTGACTGGCCACTTCATTTGGTACACCTGGTCAACTGCTTGTTAAACCTAATATCTTATAAACCTAATCTACCCACACATGGCAGCAACTCAGTGCTTCCAGGCATGTAGACATGGTCAAAACAAACTGCTAAAGTTCAAATAGTGCTTCAGAATCAAAAAGAAAGGTGATTTAGGTGACTTTGAATGTGCATTGTTGTTGGTGCCGGACGGCCTCGTCTGAAACAAGCTCCTCTGCTGTAATTCTTTCACACAACCATCTCAGTTGTATACCAAATGGTCCAAAAAAGAGAAAGTATTGAATAAGTGGGAGTTTTCAGGGTGAAGATGCCTCGTTGATCTGAGAGGTCAGAGGAGAATGGCTGCTTGAAAGTGACTGGGAGGCAAGAGTAACTCAAATAATCACTCTTCTCTATACTCAAGGTATGCAGAAGAGCTTCACTGCAGAAGAGAATCTCTGAAGATGGACTACAGCAGCAGAGGACCACAGCCTGTCAGCTAAGAACAGGACACTGTGGCTATAATACGCACTGGCTCACCAAATTTGGACAATAGAAGATTGCCTAGGCTGATGAGTTTTGATTTCTGCTCCAATATTTAGATGGTAGAGTGCGAATTAGGTGTAAACAACATAAAGTGTGGGTCCATCCTGCTTCGTATGAGCAGTTCAGACTGCTGCTAGTGATGAAATAGTGTGGGGAATATGTTCTTGGTAGCTTTGGACCCCCTAGTACCAACTGATCATTGTTTAAACACCACAACCTACTGGAGTATTGTTGCTGACCATGTCCATCAGTTTATGACCTCGTTGTACCCATCTTCTGATGGCTGCTTCTAGCAGGTTAACACACCATGTCACAAAATTCAAAAAATCTCAAACTGATTTCTTGAACATGCGAATGAGTTCACTGTATACAAATGGCCTCCATAGTCACCACATCTCAGTCCAAATTTACTGAGGTTTAGAAAAAGTCCTCGTGAACAGTCCAACAGTCCAAGTCTGCAGCGATGTTTCAGAAGCCAATCAGCCTGGGACTAGCAACGCATACCCAATAAAGTGTCCAGTGAGTGTATGTTCATGGTACATTTACACCTGTCATCGTAATCGAAGCTGCGCTTTATTGAAAATGAACAGCCAAAAAAAAAGAAAAAAAAAGAAAGCCATAGAAAGAAACCTCTTTGTAGGAAATGAGTCTTCTTTGTCTGAGAAGCCCTTTGTATTAGAATAGTAATCTCATTTTAAGGCAATATATCCAACTTTGTTATAATAGGATACTCCAGCTAACACTGAGCTACAGTTAACAGGCTTGAACAAATCGTTTACATAATATTCCAGCAGAGGAACAAGATTGTTTTCCCTAATTTAAGAGTAAGACCTCTTGCATAACTTCTCAATTTAAGCTTCCTAGTAAAACTCTGGATCTAACCAAGACTTGCAGTCTTACATCTCACCATAAAGTCCTATTCATCTCATTTTGAGAACAATATACTATGTAAGAGCTGATTGTGTAAGATTATCCAGATTGTTTTAAGAATATATGGTAAATGGCCTGCATTTGTATAGCGCTTTACTAGTCCCTAAGGACCCCAAAGCGCTTTACACTACATTCAGTCATTCACCCATTCACACACACATTCACACACTGGCAATGGCAAGCTACATTGTAGCCACAGCTGCCCTGGGGCGCACTGACAGAGGCGAGGCTGCCGGACACTGGCGCCACCGGGCCCTCTGACCACCACCAGTAGGCAAACACGGGGTTAGTATCTTGCCCAAGGATATTTGGCATGCAGCCAGGAGGCAGCCTGGGATCGAACCACCGACCTTCTGATTAGTGGCTGACCTGCTCTGCCACCTGAGCTACAGCCACCATATATGTTTTATTTCTTAGTGAAGGTGGTGGATCTGAAGCTAGTTATTCTACAGGAAAATTCAAGCTTAATTACCATCAGCTGTATGAGGCAACATCTTCTTACACTGCTTTCAGCTGCAAGACTGTTGCAAAGGCAAAGACTGTCCAGTAACAAGAGCTTAAATCACACTTATATTTCTTATTTATATAAATGCTGGTGTTGCATCCGCATCAAATAATTTATGTACAAACATTTTGTGTTATCAGCAGTATCATCAGACACCCCATTATGGTTATTAGTTTCTGATTTTAAGTAGAACATTAAGGGTGCACACTGTTAGAATAAACCGGTTGAATAGCCTGATGTGTGATCATCCACCCTTTCAGCATCTATCAGCTCTGTTTTCCTGGGCAGGTGTATTAGATTATAGTAGCATATGCTCACAGATCTCTATTCGGAGCAATAAAATGAATAGTCCAGATGGTTTTTTTTATTAGTTCACAGAAACCTACACTTCCTCTGGTCCTTTCATTAGTGAACTTATCACCAGTAAGAAAAAGTCACTTTGCAGTGCCTGCATTTTAACTCATCCCAGCCGAATAGGCGCAGGTGTAATGAATAACCCTAATGACTATTGAGATGCATTAAGTGTCCCATCAATCCATTTCAACCAGCCAGCAAAATACCTGGAAAGGACTCACCTAAATGGGATGCATCCATTGTTACTGGCATCACTTACACCTGTGTTTTTTCTGCCTCAACAGTTAAAAAATGTTGGTTGTTTTCTCCTCCATATGCATCACTTTGGGGACTTGATCAAGCTCCTTCTTAACTTAAAAAAAAAAGCCACCCAAAGCGGCTTTGTGGTTCAGTGACCTGACACAATTTACACAGTTGGAAAAAATAAAGTATGCTCTCAAGGGGTCGAAGGAGAGATTCTTTGCAGTTTGGGATACATTAAAACCATAGCCACCTGATAGATGCTTGACAGCTGCCGTACATCCTTTTCCTGTGTGATTATGATTAATTTTGTGCAAACTATTGCCCTTTAGGTGCACATCTTCAAATATGGTGAATTTCCTTGTATCTCATTTAAATTCACTTTATTCATTTATTTATTTTAATTTTTTTCCCCTCTGGATCGGTGTCCAACATGTTCTTGGGGTGGGGTAAATATATAAAAAGGAGCATTGTGGCCTTGCTACATGTATATCTTCGTACTACATTGTTGATACTCAATAAAAATTAAAAAAAGGTCACCAATGACTTCCATACACTTTGAAATTCAGTTCAGACGGTGGTTTGATTCCTCAAACCTCTACACGCTAAAGTGTTCACCGCTCCACTCTCATTGGTACGTGAGCTCATGTTTGAACGGGTGAATGAGAACGTCAAGCAGTTGTAGAACTGCAAATACAATATTTGCAGTTTCATATTTCACATTAATAAACAAAAAAACATTTTAAAAAAGAACTGACTAGATTTAAGTGTCATTTCTCTTGCAGTTTTTTTTTTAAAAATGTCCTTTTCTCTGAATATAGTCCTCATTGAAACATTCTTTGGAGAAACCCTTTTTACTGATCTCAGTTAGTGTTTAAGAAAACTTCAAGGACATTTAAGCTAGTTAAAAAAACATATTTGCACTGTGTTGCCATGGATAAGAGTATCAACATGTGGCCAGATTTAGGCACAACTACGGCACGCAGGTATCACTCAGACTCACTCGATGTGATGAAACCTATAAATGTTGAGAAAGCAGCTCGGGTGAGTTGAAGGTTAATGCCAACAACGGATGGAAAGAATGTGACAGGCAAAAGAGGATGAAGCAAGGAGTGTTTTCCACTAGAGAAAGGTGCCTGTTTTTAATGCTGTGCTGCCTGACGCCTCAAAGATATTGATTTTTGGCCTTGTCTCTTGTGTACAGAGATTTTCACGAATTCTCTGACTCTTTTAAAGATATTGGGAACAGCAGATGATGAAATTCCCATGTCCTTTGTTCTTTCACACTGAAAAAGGTTATTTTAAAATTGTTTGTGTTTAAGAGAAAGTGATACCCTCCCTGTCTTTACTTCTAAAAGAGTTTCTCTTAGATGCCCTTTTAATACCCAATTATCAAATTTACCTGCTGGCAATTAACATAATTAAAAGTGAGATTTTCCACTTGGTATTTTTTTTCTTTTGGTATAACTTTAATAATCCCTAATTGTCCCTGTCTCAGCTTTTAGACAAGATCATATATTTAAAAAGACATTTTCAGAGTTTCAAAATCTGATGTTTCATTTTTGCCTTTTTAAAACTGTAAAGACCCCTCATACTTTAGACAGATACTCGAGAACATGCTTTCCACAGGCGCTAATTCCATAAAACCTCACATGAGATGTTGGTGAGGACTTTTAGCCTGACTCGCAGGTTTACCTCTAATCTTTTTCTGTTCTTTTTTGTAGTTAAACCACAAATGTTTGTGCTCTTTTTTTGTTTGAGGGGTGTTAAAAATGTACTGTGTGTGTTTGAATTACACGAGTGTGTTTGGATACCTGTGCATATCTGAGTTTAAAACATTTATGACAAAACATTATTGCAAACTGCCTTAGATTACCAACTTAGACTACTAACTGCCTGGATGACTGAGAACCTACACAGACATATATTTGTAAACTGCTACACAGATATAGCTAAAGCCACGGCTGTTTTTCATTTCTAGTATTTGTGTCTAGGCGTTTCTTCGTGTAGTTATTTAAATGATGATTTATGTAGCAGTCTGACACATTTTATAAGACTTGTTTGATTTTTGTTTTTTTTAGTGAAATGGGATGTTTTGTTGGTTTAGTGACGAGTTGTTCATTACTCCTACAGTTTAAAGATTGTAGCTAAGCATTCATTTATTTTCTTAATAGCTCACTCAATTCAGAGTTGCAGGGAAGCTGCAGCCTATTGCAGTGGTCACGGTTTAAAATGCGGGGCACTCCTTTGACAGGTCTCCAATCTATCACAGCAGTGAGAGACAGACACATCCATTCTCATATTCACGCATACAGCCAGTTTAAAATCATCAATTAACTTAACATGTAAGTCTTTGGACTGTAGGAGGAACCAGAAGTGCTGTGCAATACTCTAAATTTTGGTATTGATCCGTTACCAACCAAACCCAGGATCAGTATAGCCAATATCAACACCAATACACATATAGTTTCAACTTATAAAGGCATCTTATGTCTCTTATGTGCAAAAAGCGCTATATAAATGCAATCCATTATTATTATTATTATTAAATTACTTCACCTGTTCGTGATTACAACCAAGAATCTTCTTGCTCTGACGCAACAGTGCTGCCGAGGCATCAGAACGCCCCTCTTTTAAAACAATGTTTTGAAATACAGAAATATTTGAAGGAATCAGTATCGTGGAGCTGTCCACCACTGACCTGTGCCTGCAGCAGGGCGTGGATAAAGCAACTGCGGAGTACGGATCAAAGAAAAGGTCAAAATCCGCTTACTGTCCAGACCTAATACCCAGACATGGCTTGGCTTGTTGACTTTGATTTTACAGCTGTTTATTGTGTCCTGTAATGTGTTGTTCATTTAGATTCAGGATTCTTTGTCCTTTTTCCTTTTCTGTGTTATAATAATAATGGATTGCATTTATATAGCACTTTTCTAGGCACCCAAAGTGCTTTACAATTCCACTATTCATTCACTCTCACATTCACACACTGGTGGAGGCAAGCTACAGTTGTACACACCAAAAACCAAAATATGAATAACCGTGCTGCAGCTGACTGCATGCTGGACTCTTGTTGTTGGCGGAGATCTGACTGGACAGAGGTATCGAAATGTGGTCCTCCAAATTGTACCTGTGCCACTCTTCCAGGAGGACCCTGTCCTATGACTGTTACAGCCGGACAATGCCCACCCAAACACTGCCAGGAACGCCAGAGCAGTGAAGGCCTTTCTGGATCAGGAGCATATCCAGACACTTCCTTGGCTAGCATTTAGTCCAAATACGTGTCCTACTGAGCATGCCTGGGAGATGCTGGGTCGACATTTGCATCAGGGTTAACCACAACCAATGACCATTGCACAGCTGCAGGCTACACTAACCTGGATGGAGAGCAATTCCCTCAACAGATTGGGACATTTTTACAGACCTTGGGCAGACAGGTGTGCTGCGTGCATTGCATCCAGAGGAGGCCATGCCTCATAGTAAATATCTCGCATGTACATATATGATAGTGTCAGTCTAATAAATTGATTTAAAATAAAAACTTATGCTTTATTTTTGGCTAGTATAGATATTCTCATAAAGCAAAATGCATTTACTTTACACATGCTTTTCCTGCAAACTGCAGTAAAGCACTGGTACCTTATTTCTTCTTGTGTAAAAAAAAATCATAACATTAACAGTCTCACTGCACGACCAGATGAATTCATCTTTCACAGGTACACATTCTCAAATCTCATGCTTTTTTTTCAGCTACAGATTTGTGCAGTGTGCCTTCATTACCTCAGCGGCGAGGGCAGAGCGAAGGACGGCGGGCATGTGGAGAATTTAGAATGAATGAGGTGAAAGTCTTTTGGGAAAACTGGAGGAGAAGATGATAATTGCTGGTGGTTGCTGAATTATAAAGGATAAGAGACGTTGACACAGACCTGCACCTTCTCATCAAATCACACAAGTCCACCAAGAAGCTTACCTATGAATAATGCATGAACATAACACGTGTGTACACACACACAAACTGCAAATGTGTCTCCACATTATAACCGCACATACCTAGAGATTCTCTGATGACATTGTGCATCAATTATACAAATACAGTGAACTTCGCGTACAGTTTCACATCATTCCATGTGCATGCACACGGCACATACGCACGCGCACTCGTGCACAAAGAGCGGCTAAAATACAGCCTTACTCAAGAGCCAGCATACTGATGAATAATACACCATCAAAACCAAGACAGTATCTCACTTATTCTCGCTCCCCCTCACACACACATGGTGCTTTATGTCAAAATTCATTTTTGTTTACAGCAATCAGATTAAGAAAATATGAAAGTGTAGTGGCAGCGGTGCAGATTCAGGCTAATGACGGATGAACTGACACATTTCTAGAAACGGCTGGGAGATGGAGTCATACGGGCTAGAGGATGGAGGAGGAGTTGGAGTTGAAACTACCCTTAGTGAAGGTGGATGAAGCAAGAACTGAGCAACCACATGCTAAGACACCACAGCCAAATGACTGGAAGGAGAGTACATGACATGCGGCAGAAGAAAATAAAAGAATAAAGCCAGTGTGCGGGATGATGACAAATAGATGGGTGAGGGGGGAGAAGGAGGAGAAGGAGGAGGAGGGTGATGAGGCCAGCAATGTGCTATATTAATATTTAATGCAGCAGGTCAGTTAGGATAGAGCAGCTACGTTAACTTAGACTGACAAAGTATGGCCCCCAAGTGCAAACAAACTAGCATGGCAAAATAAAATCTGTGTCAACAAAGTGAAGCTTCAAGGGTCACTTGTAGAAGAGAACAGCCACAGCGACAGTGGCAGAGGGGTTTTTTTGTTGTTGTTTTTTTAACCCAGAATGAGATTCTGCCCAAAGTTGAGTTGTAGAAAGCTTAAAATAAATCCCCACATTATTCTGGTGAACTGAACATCAAAGTCTACTGGCTACATAGTGCAGAAAATGTACTACCTCAGTTCCCTGTGGTCTGAGATACAGGTGACTGACAAAAAAAAGAAGTACTTTGGTATATAAATTATGGGATGGCATCAGTAAGCACATTTGGGGACAGCTGTACACAACAGATTTTGTTTTTTTGTTTTTTGTCCTAGTTGTCCTGTGATATTAGATCTTAGTGCAATTAGGAATAATTTAACACTGCAGGTTAGTGCGTTAAGAGGGTGAAACATAGGGGCATGACAAGCGGGCCTGTCAAACATTAAAACTGAACTAAAGAGCTTCACTGGTGAACGCGACACATTTTCTGCTGCAGTCTAATTCTCTGTAAATGCTCAGCAGATGTTCTGCAAACCCAAGTGCTAACAAACACTGCTCTAAATCCATGCGCTAACATAGAATTAGCTCAGGAAATCTATTCGCAAACAAACACCTCGGGTAGCCAAGGAAAGGAATATTTTTTTACTTGACCAAAACCAGAATAATCAGGCCAAAGAGGAGTTATTCAAAGAGAGCTGCTTGTGTTAGAATAGCTTCAGTACAACGGGGGCATTTAATTCTACACGTGTACTTTGATTTCTTGGTGTTTAAACTGTGCTGTGACTTCAGGAACTCTACAAAGAGCAGTTTTATGAATATAATAGTAACACATGTTACATCAAACATCAGTCTGTGGGTATTCCTGAAAGCTGCGAGCAGGGACATCACAGTCGACAACCTCTGCAGCATTAAAAACACTGACGTAAGGCAGGTCCTTCAATAGCTAACAAGCAGAGGTCCCTTAAGCTCTAAAAGCTCTTCAGTTTTAGAACACAGAGACAGGTCCCAAAGCCCACATCCGCCAACCATGCACAGGCTTTCTACTTTTCTGGGATTGAGCTATAGCATTTAGCTTGCAGACATTGGTTCCCAGTGCTAACAAAGACTACTTTAGTATTTAACAAGAGGTAAGTCCCGCTGCTTAAATCTACTGTAGTATTTAAAAGTCTTGCACTCCCCATGGAAACACAGAATACCATTTAACAGAGCGCAGAGCCCCAAAGCTAGCACAGCCTAGCTTAGATTAGGTCTCACCACAAAACCATGGGAAGCACGTAATGGACAGCAGCGCAGCCTCAGATAGACAAAGCTCACAACGAAACCTCAGAATGTAAATGGGCCTGGAATACGGCGGGTCTCCTGACATTTAAAACACTTTTCCGTCTCCGACCCAACACTTAAATGGTTTTAATGTTATTTTACTCCTGAGTTATCCAGAACACACCGTCCTAAATGGTCACACTGCTGAGGATGTTACTTTTAAAGTAAAGGTCTGCATCCACTGATGTAGAGAACTATGGAAGAAGAAAAAGTTATTTCTAAAATACTTTAAAAATACGCACTAACCAGCCATTGTATCAGGTACACATGTTCAGTACCTTATTCATTTGAGCTGTGCTGCTTTGAGCTGATAGGAAGGGAACTGTAACTTAAATATCCACTTGTTACAAGCAAGGTATGCAGAAGGGCATCTCTGAATGTGCAACAAAGTGAAACTTGAAGCAGATGTGCTACAACAGCAAAAGACCACACCATGTACTACTCCACTCTCTCAGCTAAGAACAGGAAACATAGACTCGCAAAAACTGGACAAGAGAAGATTGGAAAAATGTTGCATGGTCTGATGAGTTTCAACTTCTGCTGCAACATTTGGATGCTAAAATCGGATCAATATGAAAATCTGGTTCCATCCTGGCTTATATCAGGAATTCAAACTGCTGCTGGTGTCTGGGACATTTTATTGAAACGTTATGGGTTCCTTAGTCCCAACAGAGCATTGTTTAAACATCAATGTTTTTCTCTGAAATTATAGGAGAAAGAAATCTTTCTATCTATCTGTTATGTGAATCACCAGACACCCCATGATACAACATTATCACAGTACTTACAATATGCTATTATTGTGATTTTTAACATTTTCCAATATTTGCAAAAAAATTCAAATTCATTTATATATTTATTTGTATATTTATTTGCCTCATGGTGGTTTATATTGTGAGGTAAAGACCCTGTAATAACAGAGAGAAAAGCCCAACAATCAGATGACCACCTATGAGCAAACACCCAGCAAGAGTGGGAAGGAAAAACTCCTTTTTAACAGGAAGATACTGGGGGTATTTGCACAAATTGCATAACTGCATCACTAAAAAAAAGGCTGCCATGAGATAAGATGGACTCACTCTGCTATCAGTCTGCCAACTTGAATGGGGTCAAATTGGTAATAACATGCAGACTTTTTATGAAAATACACCAATTAACTGTGAGAAATAACTGAAAATCACATATCTGCAGCTTTCTATAGAGGCAGAAACACACATTTCACTATCACATTTGCGCTTATCAACCTTTCTGTTGTACAGGAAATCAACTAGAATGCAACCAGCTGGCACTCAGAGAGTCAAATCCCCTCAAGTTGCACTCATTGACAAAGACTCATTCATAATGATGGCAACACTTTGGCAATCTGTCTGTATTTAGAAATTAGGCAGCAATTATTTGCAAACCTCTGAGAGTGACCGCAGGTTGCTTCCTGTCAGACAACCTGTGCAGTCGCCGTGATCATGGTCATTTTTACTCGTGTGACTGAGCCATTAGCCTGCTCTGTATTGGGATCTAGCTTTGCCAAGGCGAGTGTGTCCAGTGTTTTTCAGCTGAACCAATTTAATGTGAGTGTGCTTGACTAATGTTATCTCAGGATGGTGTTGAAAGAGAGGACCCTCTTTTTCTTGTTCTGTTTATTTAATTAAATACATACATTTTTGATGTCCCTGTATTGACATAACATCACCAAGCAAAAATATCACAAAACTGTGTTGTATCAATTTTTTTTTTTAATCAATCTATCAGTGTAGCATCATTTATATTTGCTCATTTACATTTCCCGTGCTGCGGGAGTATGGGGTGTCTGGCCCATTGCTACGGGCCATTCGATCCCTATACAACCGTTGCAAGAGCTTGGTTCGCATTGCCAGCAATAAGTCTGACTCGTTCCCGGTGGGTGATGGGCTCCGCCAGGGCTGCACTTTGTCACCGGTTCTGTTCATAATTTTTATGGACAGGATTTCTAGGTGCAGCCAAGTGGCGGAGGGCTTTCACTTTGGTGGCCTCAGAATCTCATCTCTGCTTTTTGCGGATGATGTGGTTCTGTTGGCTTCATCGGGTGAGGGCCTCCAGCTCGCACTGGAACGGTTCGCAGCCGAGTGTCAAGCAGCGGGAATGAGGATCAGCACCTCCAAATCTGAGGCCATGGTTCTCAGCCGGAAAGGGGTGGAGTGCCCACTCCGGGTCGGGGATGAGTTCCTGCCCCAAGTGGAGGAGTTCAAGTATCTCGGGGTCTTGTTCGCGAGTGATGGGAGAAGGGAGTCGGAGATCGACAGACGGATTGGGGCTGCAGCTGCAGTGATGCGGACGCTGCACCGGTCCATCATGGTGAAGAGAGAGCTGAGTATAAAAGCGAAGCTCTCAATTTACCGGTCGATCTACGTCCCTACCCTCACCTATGGCCACGAGCTGTGGGTAGTGACCGAAAGAACGAGATCGCAGATACAAGCGGCGGAAATGAGCTTCCTCTGAAGGGTGGCTGGCCTCTCCGTTAGAGATAGGGTGAGAGGTTCAGCCATCCGGGAGGGGCTCAGAGTAGAGCTGCTGCTCCTCCACATCGAAAGGAGCCAGCTGAGGTGGTTCGGGAATCTGACGAGGATACCTCCTGGGTGAGGTGTTCCGGGCATGTCCCACCGGGAGGAGGCCGACCCAGGACACGCTGGAGAGATTATTTCTCGGCTGGCCTGGGAACACCTTGGTGTTCCCCCAGATAAGCTAGAGGAGGTGGCTGGGGAGAGGGAGGTCTGGGCTTCTCTGCTTAGGCTGCTTCCCCTGCGACTCGGCCCCGGATAAAGTGGAAGAAGATGGATGGATGGACATTTTCTTACTGTATTAATTTGACTTGAAGTATTAAAAATATATATATAATGAAAAAAAATATATATAATATATATAGTTTTGGAATATTTCATGCTTATATAAAAATTTTAAACCCCTTTTAAACACACAACTAGAAAGATTTTGATATATTTAGCAAAACCTTTAAATATGGATGTTTTTAGGACGCATTTAATTCATCATTATAATTACAAAGCCAGTAAAACTTTCCTCCTGTTTGTTTCTGCTCATGTTTGTCAAGTTTTGGAACATTTTAATGCTTATAAATATGACATTTTAAATCCCCAATTCGAAATTGAACTTTATGAAGTCAGATGAATTCAAAGTAAACCATTAAATGCAATATTCACAGGTGTTAAAGTGTAAGTTTGTGTTGAGCATCATTTAATTTAAAACTGTTACATATGCAAATGTGCAAGTGTGTCATTTTTTATTTTTTACATGTAGAGAGAAGTAATTTACCTCTCAGACTTCTGCTGTCATTTCAGTGTAATTTATTTATTTTTGCCCCAGTCACCAAAACTTTGAACCCACTGATGTATTTGCTTTAGTCAACAGTTACAGTTTTTTCTGAATGCTTAAACCCTAACTGTGATTCCTGATTCTAAAACTATTCAGACTTATAGCAAAACCACTCACTGAGTTTGCAAAACTAAAAGCACAAAAACTGCTTTGCACTCAGTTTGCAATTTTGTAACACACACTTTGCAAAACTGTAGGCACAATTCACTGCACAACACTCAATTACCAAATTTCCAACACACTCCTAGCAAAAGTATACACATGTATGGCTATCATTAACACTAATTTGCCAACTGTCTGGCACACTGTCAGATGTGAAAACTTCTTTAGATAATTAGTTCACTTTGCAATCAGCCTAAGCACTATAATACAGGTAAGCTGTGTGTGCGGAGTACAATGGAGGGAGCAGAAAGAGTGAGAAGAAGAGGAGGCCGAGGAAGAGGACGTGGAGGTGAAGAAGTAGGATGAAGAGGACGACAAGGACAAGGAGGAGCAAGAGGAAGACGAGGAGGGGGGAGAGGAAGATGAGGAGGGGGGAGAGGAAGGGTAGGAAGAGTAAGAAATAGAATTGCTGATGACATCAGAGCTACAATAGTGGACCATGTAATCAACCGTAGAATGACCCTGAGGGTAGCTGGCCAACGGGTCCAGCCTAACTCGAGCCGCTACACTGTAGCAAGTACCATAGGGACATCTTGAAATGAGAATTGGTTAGTACAGTCACTTCGCACAAAGATTTGTAGCACTGCCATATGCCAATGAGAAACACACCAACACCATTGATGTAAAAATACTGAAATTGTTACTTTACAGAGTTGCTAGATGACCAGATGCTGGGGGCAGAGGAAGCATGTTCACTGCAGACCAAGTAACCCATATAGTCATTATGGCGATTGCAAATAATCCTATACTTGGAAATAAACACTTGTGTTTGTTTTGATGTGTTTGAATAAACACCAGTACTTGAAGTTTGGATCCCTCTATGCTTATGGATCTATGACAGAAGTATGAGCTCAAACTGACATAACCTACCTTGTGCACAGAGAAAGCAAAAGCCAGATGTGTTTTGTATTCATACCATCAGTGTGCAGTTGGCGCATTGTGTGCTTAGTAGATGATGGCTTGTGTGTACTGTTTGATACGGAAACACCATTTTTACGAAGGTGTGAAGAGTTAATCTAGCTGTGTTTGCTTTTGCAAGAGAACTACAATGTTTTGATTATTGGTTGACAGGTTTTCTTATTTGTGTGAAGAGTTTTGCAAAATTAGCCAATAGTTACAATAAATGTGCTTAAGCAATCAGAAAAAACTGTAATACACCCATCTGCTGCAGGTTTACCTTCATTATCTCAGAGAAGTCATAAACTCACATTCGTTTTCCAAAAATCCATTAAAAACAGCTCGCGGACACGCTGCAGCGTTGAAGAACGTATTGTAATCCATCACACTCGTGTAATGCATTCCTCTCCTGCGAACATGTCTGTGAGTTGGGTTTTTTTTGTTTGTTTTTTTACAGTTTTGTTGGGAATCTCTGTGAAGCAAAAACAAATTATCAGTTATTAATGCACGATGAGATTAGCAGATTAGTGAGTTAGTAATCCGGTGTCACACTCCTCTTAACGTGCCAGAGCAAATCCGGATGATTAAATCAGGTAAGATATCTCTTCTCCACTCTGCCATCAACACCAGCTTTTATTTACAATGTTTCTGTTGTAACACTGCACTCCAGCTCTGACATCTGAGATGTGTGCCTGAGTTTGTCAAAGTTTGTTTTTTGGCGATGATTTGTATTAATTGAAGAATCATTATTGCAAATATTAATAAGGAATATTACTACATAAAAAAGGCTGGTTAAATAATTTCTTTTTGAAGCTGGATTTCACTGAACTTACAGTGTGAAGAGTAAAAAAAAAGGTTTTCTTTTTGTCTGATACGAAGTAAATGTGTGCAACTGAAACAGCCTGCTTTTTAGGTTAGGACTGTGAAACACAAACAGGCTCTTACAAGATTTAGATCCAATTAGCAAAACTTTTGAATGCAGATGTTCTGAGGATGCATATAATTCAGAATTGTGACTGCAAAGCTAACTGAGTCATATCCCCCAAATGTAATCCTTTTGTTTGTGTTTACTCATGATCGAGTAATTTGACACTGATCGTAATGGTGACACTTTATTCCTATTGCTGGCACGAAGGGGCTTCAGAAAAACAAAGCACATTAAAAAACACAGAATTACACAAACGAAAAGGCCTCGAAAACAAAACTTATTGTAATCCGGTGATAAATTCTGCACGCACACAAGAGTTTGTGCCTTTTAGACTTTAAATATATCGCGTGTGCTCACAGAAATAATCCATCAGCTGTCCCCGATAAATCAAGATGCACTCTGCAGTGCTGACTCCATCACATATGTTGCTGCATCAGCGTGCAAAAAGTCAATGAGAATAATGTAAAGAAATAATGTAATTTTTTTTGAGCACAAGTACAACAAAGTCCATTGTACTGGAGGGCGGACGAGCGCTTGCCAAGCACTGCTGGTTAAATCTGTCTCCAGAGTGGTAGCTGATGGTTGTGTGTATGGTTGGCCCTGCCTATCCAAGTGTCAGAATCCTGCTCACGGCAGAGGTTAATCACAACACCTGTTTAGGAGAGATTACAGCAGGATCTGCCAGAGTATTCAAAGGCCTCTGCTTTATTAAAACCAAAGTGTCTGTCCAGGCTGTGACAACCACAAACACGCAAGCATATGTGTGGCAGGAAAACGAATGCGATGCCTGTTTATATATGGTCTGCGTGTGTGCGCGTGTGTGCCCGTGTGTGCGTGTGTGGCCACGGCTGTTTGAGTAATAAGTGCTTGACTTATAGAGCTTCAGAGAGAAAGAGATGTTAACGTTATTTCATCCCTCTACATGGAAAATAAATGACAAAGCCAACCCTATTCCTCCCTCGGTTCCTCTCTTCCCCCATTGGTGAATGAATTTAAAGCAGCTCGAGAACTGAGCAAGACCCTGCATCCTCCTCCCTCCTTTGGCAGCCTTCATTGGTAAATCAAAGAATTGCCAGTTTGATATTTATAGCTGGAGTGCCTTGGGGGGGGGGGGGGGGGGGGGGGGGTGAAAAAAATCCTACTTTCTCTCTCTTTCTCTCTCTTCCAGCCTACTGACGGTGACTCCGTTGGACTTTAGAAACCTTAGGCCTGGTGTAAAAATGGCAGCAAGCTTTGAGTCAGCCCATCCTGGCCGACTACCGCAGCACTGATCGCCGGAGCACGTTGGTGCTGCAGGTATGGGAACCGGATGGTCAGTCATTGTCGGGGTCACTTGTCCAGAATCACTGCAACGCAAACAAATCTGGCTGATGTAGGAATACTGCGAGCCAGAAGATTAATTAGACAATTCAAAGAGTGTTAGTATTCCTGCATTTAGAGAAGCGCTTCAGGCCCTGCTGAATATTAAAACACTGGTTTATCCACATTTTGGTTAAAATTACAATAGACTAGTGTTGCTTAAGTGAATTTATGACAGCAGCGGCATTATATCTACTAAATACCACAGTATAAGTTTATACAATGACACAGATGCCCCCGGGGCTTGTCAGTTGGGCGCAGGGCTGATTCTGGGAGCAAATGTTAGAAAGCGGCGAAGGCGTTTTGCGAAGATTGTTTGCGGGGAAAGGAGTGTGTGTGGAGGGGGGGGCTTAGACAAATCACTAATTCTGCAGAGGAAAGAAAAACGGTAGCTGAAGGGGGATTCATTCATTATATATAAGCCTTACTCAGGTTTGTGTAAGCCTTTTTATTCCAAAAACACTCCCACAACTCTATTGTGCACCCACTCTCCCTTTGTGAAATGCACACATAAAAATCTTGTTGCTACATTTAGTTAAGCCAGCAACAGGCTAGCGAGCATTACTCCTCCGTCTTGTGGCCTCTGTTGAATTTGTCCCAGTGTGAGTCCACTTGTGCCTGTTTAATGCCACCACCGGCCTCCTCGATTCCCCAGCTCCCCTCGTCTCCTTTCTCAGTGCCCTTCCAATCCAGCCACTTGTTCTCATCGCTTTTGTTCACACGACAGTCACCAGCCACTGTTACCATGGCAAATCAATGGCTAGTCTACAGATGGGAGCAGATTCATTTCGCCCTAGCACATTCTTGCACACACACTGACACACACAAACACACACACACATGCCTGAACACACAATGTATTTGGGCATTCCACCACTGTGTTAATGGTTTGGTGTTGATTTGCTGTGGCTGAGTGCATGCAGGCAGATGTGAGTGCACACGTGTGTGTGTGTGTGTGTGTGTGTGCGTGCATGCGTGCGTGCGTGCGTGTGTGTGTGTGTGTGTGTGTGTGTGTGTGTGTGTGTGTGTGTGTGTGGCCAATATGTTGAAGATCAGATAAGCAAATCTATTTCCTTTACTAATTAAAGGCAGGCACTGCTCCTAAGGAAAAGAGAGCATACCAAATGCCAGGGCATGGTGCTTTAGATGTGGTGATAACCGCACACACACACACACACACGTGCACGGATAAACTCACACATGCACAAATGACTTTTGGCAGTGTGTATATTATCTCTGCTGTGCGTCAGTATGGGGTAAGATTGTACATGTGTGTGTTGTCTATTAGTGTATGTGCTAAGTTATTAAGTGTCCACTGGGGGAGTACGAGCAGCTACATGGCAGATGCTTAAAGCCAGTGGCTGTTAGACAGCAGAGCAGAGATAATAGGCTATGGCTGCCATTACCTACTACGCCCTATTAGCCAGTACCCAAGCTGGAGATAAACAGACAGACACACAAATGGGGGCAAATCTGTACTTTTGTGTTCGTATCTGTGGGTGTGAACGAGCATGTGGGAGAGAGAGAGAGAGAAAGACAGAGAGAGAGGAAGGATAGAAGGGCTAATTTACCAGGCCTCCTATTAGTGAGACAGATCTTTTCCAGATGGGGAGGGAGTGCAGGAGAAGGTAAGGCGAGACTTGGAGGATGGGGAGGAAGCAGAGGAAGTGCTAACACATTCAGAAAACAAAAGTACATTACAGTCCATGTAAGCAGGAAGATGAGCAGAGGGTTGACAGGCAGAGCGGAGGGGAGGGGGGGGGGAGCAGTGAGAGAGAGAGTTAGAGAGACTGACAAACAGAAAGAAGGAGAGAGTGAGATATGCAAGAAAACCCCTTCCATGTGACATCCAGTGAAAAAAGAAACAAGAGGAAAAGCCTCACTTCTAATATCTGACTTGTCTGCAGATGATGCTTCCTAATGTGCATGCGTGTGCTGAGTAGAGCACGAGTGTGACACACACATCACACGCTGGCTCTCTATATCCATCTGTCTCTCCATCCACCCCTGCTTACATCCTTCTGTCAACCGGTTTGATGCTGCAACTCTCAACGCATGCAGGCTTTGCCTTCGTGGCTGCTCCTGCTCCTTGAGAGTTACTCTTAAAAAATGGTGAGAGTGTATTGGGAACTGGCATGGGAGGGGGAGTGATGACAACGATGATGATGATCAGGCACTATCACCACCCCCCACCCACCCATGTCCTCCCTCTCCCCTCTCTCTGTGTCTCCCTCTTTCTCCCTTCCTGCTCAACACACTTTACAGAAGTTTGAGCCACTGGGAGATCATTAGCACAGGATCAAACCCCAACACTCACTGTCCACACACACACACTGGCAAAAACACACATACACACTGAAAGAAAATTCACACAGACCACACAAGAACACACACATAAACAAGAAATGGGGGCACACACACACACACACACACACACGCACGCACACACAGAAGAGAACTGCAGCTTGAAATCCAAAACACAGAGCGAGGGAGACGGTGCGTTTTAGCATGAGTGTTCATATTGGTGTGTGTGTGTGCGAGCGGATCAGGCAGGGAACACTGACACACAGTGTGGTGAGATAGAGGGGACAAAGAGGACTGATTGACTACAATTTAGTTAGGTTTTTTTTTTTTTTTAAATACGAGCAAAAAAGTAGCCGAAGACAGAAAATACACATTTACTTCAACAGACTTGACAGACGTGTGTGCGCACTTCGCCACATGCACGTAAAAGTGAGCAGCCACCCACACATTGCGAGCCCATTCAGTGGCTCTGAGCAGCCTCTCTCTCCTACACTCCTTCTAGCACACAAATAAAGAAAAGTTCAGACAAATGCACACCAAACTTACATTTCTCTCTCTCAACAAATGAATTCACGTGCTCACGCCCATACGCGCATGCACAATGCAGGAGCCAGACATGCAGACACACACACACAGTCACAGCCAGTCTCTCCATCAGGCGGGTGCTGAATAATTCAGTTTAAGGAAAGTACACAAGACTGTTAGGAGTGTATTCAGCGCTGGCCTGAGGGCCGGCCTCTGCTCTAAAAGCATGATGTCACTTTCAGCCTCCTCCTCCTCCCGGTCCTCTTTGCACCTTACTTTATCATTTCCACTTTCCGCCCTTGATAAAGCCAATGGCTAAATTTACCTTGGTGGCTCCTCGTTGCCTAATTGGATCCATAAATCACAATGTGTGTAACCACAAAACAACAGTAAAAATAACCTTAAACAATTTTAGGAACGTTCATGCTTTATCAAGTATATTTAAACACGAGAGTCAGGCTACCCAGATTTTTTTTCTCCCGTCTCTCCAAATTTCTCCCTCATTCGTTTCATCACCCCGCCCTCCCTCTGCAGGTCCGCCAGCTGTTCTGCTGATCCACCAAAAGCCTCTCTCAGATGTAGGTCACTTTCTCAATTAAGGCAATTAGCAGCAACCGGGCGAGACTGAGAACGAGACTGTCTCATAACAGCAACAGGAGCCATAGGCCCGCATCACATGGCGAGCACTTAACACTCCACTTGGCACCTGCATTAGCCTCGCCTAGCGCCAATCTGCCAGTATTTACATGCACTAAGACGGACTTGGCCCCAGCAGAAAAAAAAAGAAAAAAGAAAAAAAAAAGAAAGCCAGACTGCTCAAACTGCACTGTTCAAATCGGATTAGATTTGCTCAGGCTGTAATTTCCCAGATCATTCATACAGCATAAAGAATCTCTGCTGATAGGAGTGATGTAAAATGTCCAGTTCGCTTCTGGTCTGCCAAAAAGAAAAAGAAAGGAGAAAAAAAAGCTAAATATTCCAGTGAGACTCCCAAAAATTCAGCCCAGCAGCAGAAAAGAGACATTTGCACCTAAAGAATGATGCTTGTTTTGAGGTCAAAAATCTCCCTCCCTCCAGTACATGTGTAATGACAATCTGCTGGCTGCTACACAGGAACGCCATTATTGAGATTATAGTGGTGTCACTTCAAGCTGGATTGCTATTATCAGATGATTTTGGAGTTGCTTGTTCCCCTGTTGTTTTTCCCACATTGATAAAAAATGTAGACAAGACAGAAAGGCTGTCAGACAGCGCTCCCAAAAAGCTCGTTTTGTAGCACGAGTCGTTCTCTGAGTTCAAGAATGAACCTCCAGTCCACACATGTGTGGACTACTATTTCAACATCTTGGAGTAAAACTAATAAAATGTGAAGAGTGCCTAAAATAATCTACATAACCCCTGCCAGACTTGTGATGCAAGCATCTGCAGTGTGCTGCTCTGCATTGCAATCTTTTAGGATGTGCCAGGCTTGTAGCACCGCTGGCCATCATTAACCGGCCTTAGTGATGTAGGCCTCTCGCACACTACTTTGATTCAAGTCCTCTGCTATGTAGCCTCGTACCAATAACACTTGATTAGCACTGGTCTGCAGAACAGTGTTCTAGGATGCATCACAATCAGCTAGCCCAGCAACACCTCTGGCCATCATTAAAGTGCTGCAGCGAGGTAGGCCATGTTGTTCCATATTGCTCACACACAGCCGGGGTACAATTAATAACGCTTTAATTTTGTTTACGAATTCATTCACATTTGATAGAAATGATTTCCTCCAAACGAGTTTTTATATATATAAACAAAAGCATTATTACAATTCACAATTAAAGTTATTTTTTTTGTCTATCTATACATCAATAATATCATCTATTATGTCAGCTACCTTTGTGTTTGGATTTATTACACTGAACAGACTCATGTGTCGTGTAATTAGGTACATGCAGAATACATTTAAAGGAGGATGTACATAAGATAGACGGGGAATTTGCAAACCCAAGATAATTAGTTGACAATCTATGAAGTACATTGCACTCGCTGGACACTTTAATAGGTACACCTTGCTTTTGCCTCTAGAACTGCTTTAATTCTTCATGGCAAAGATTCAACAAGCTGCCGGAAACATTCCTCTGAGATTTTTGTTCATGTTGACATGACAGCATCACAAAGATTGCTGCAGAGTTGTTGGTTGCGCATCCATAATTTGAATCTTCCGTTACATCACATCCCAAAAGTGGTCTACAGCATTAAGTATGGAGGCCATTTGAACTCACTGTCATGTTCAAGAACATGTTGGAGATGATTTGAACTTTGTGATATGGTGTGCTATCCTGCTGGAAGCAGTCATTAGAAGATGGGTACATAAAGGGATGGACATGGTCAACAGTTGGACTGTGGTGTTTAAAGCGATGCTAAATTGGTACTAATGGCTCAAACAGCACAAAAAATTGGGACCCTACCATCTGAATGTAAAAGAAACTGAGAGTCAAGGGAATGAGCAGTGCTTGTAAAACTTCCTATTGTCCAGTTCTGGTGAGCCCATGTGAATTGTTGCCTACTGTTCTTAGCTGACAGGAGGAACACATGGTGTGGTCTCCTGCTGCTGTAGCCCATCTGCTTCAGTGTGTTGTGTGTTCAGAGACGCCCTTCTGCATATCTTGGTTGATACAAAGTGTTATTTGAGGTACTTCTGTCTTCCTGTTATCTTGTTTGGCCATTCTTCTCTGACCTCTGATATCAAAAAGATTTTTTCAGCTGGAGAACTTTCCCTCACCCATGGTTGTGTGGTGCAATGGAGAATTACACCACTGAGAAAACACCACCAGAAAGACAACACCTTGTTTGTGTAGATCGACTAAATGAGACGTCGCCTGATGTTCCAAATGCTTATGTTAAACGCATGGAGGAAAATCACTAAATAATACAGGAACTTTACTGGCAGAATGGGCCGGGGGGGGGGGCACTATGCACGCAATAACAATCCGGTTGTTCAGTCTGACGTCACTAGCCGTGTCTGGGCCTAAACTCCGCTGCAGGTCCATATATCAAACGATCACTATGGCATTACTGAGAGTTGAAAAACTGTCTAAAGTCTTTCATCTTTAATAAAATGATCAGCCTTCTCCTCTACCAGGTGTAACAATTGAGTTTAACATCCAGGCATCCATGAAAACGGAATTTATGACATTTAACGGAGTTAGAAGTTAGCAGGGAGTTAGCTCGCTAGCTTCTATCTAAATACAATATAGCATGTCCTGACTGCTGGGTTTTGGAAACAAATTAAAACGTACAGCTCTGCTATCACTTCCAGCATAAATGAAGACAGAAAACTAAACAGCAGTGACGTTTGTAGGGTTACTGAAGTTGGGCTAGCTGGTATATAATGATGTGCTACGTGACCGCTAGCGACACAGCTATGTTAGCATAATATAAACAAGCTAACTTTTTTTCCACTCGATAAAAGTTAATGTGAGTGTTCTCGGTGGTCAGGAACAAATGTAATCGCATGGCAGGATGCTGTAAAAGGACCAAACTTCAGCCAGGAGAACAACTGAGATAATCCATCCACAATACGAGGTTAGTCATTCATATACTGCTGCATGGGCTGGGCTGTAGTTACATCCTAAGGTTTTAAAAACTGAGCTTAAATAAATGATTAGTGGTAATAAAAGCCGAGGGAGGTCAACAGGGATCACTGACTGTTTTAGGAGCTTTTTGAGATCAAATAGAAGAAAATACATAACATTAAACATGTTAACAACACAAAAGCCATATTAAACGCAGACTACTTTAGACCCGGAAGTAGGATTCGTCGCGTCATCACTGAACAACCGGATTGGTCCATGTACAGTACACATAATGAATCTGTCGTAACATATTTGGCAGAAATCTAAGCATTACTTTTTTGGATTTTTCATCTTCTGATGAACAAAAGCAAATCTGAGAAAGTTAAAGAGTTAACAAATGGTTAATGCTTTCCAATGCTGGTAATTTTTTTCGGCTCTGAATAAAACTTCTTTTAGTTATTAGTTCAATGCAGGATTTCACAACATGCATATTAACTGCAGTGTTAATACATAGTGATTTTGGAAAAATTCTGCTGAACACGCATGCTGCGGTGTTTGTAAGACAGAAAGGTTTAATAGATTTATATGGGAGAATACAAAACCCGGGCAGTAAATACTGCTTTCCTGACACATGTTGCTGGTGTCACAGAGATACATGAAGGTGCCCTTTGGTGTCTGTGCCTTCATGCACTAGCTGCAGAGAGAGAGAGAGAGACCTCTTTTAAAAAGCGAGAAAGTCCGCATTGGAAGTTGAAAGGGTGGAGATGGAATCAGTCACGTCTGCCATCAGAGAAACTGGTTTGCTTCCTGCTTTGCACTGAGTTTATCTTTTGTTATCATCCATTCACTACATTTAAGCCCCAACCCCCAACAAAAAAAAAGCAAAAAACAAAAACAAAAAACAAGCCTACTTGTACCCTGAATGTTTGCGATGCTTACCTAGTGTTCAATTTTTTTTCTTTACAAACATCCGTATGCATGAGTTTGAAAAGAAACCTGACAGAGAATTAATGACATTATGATGAACTGGATTTCCTGCTTCACTTCCAGTTTGTTGTATTTCAGTTTATGAGAATATTAGGGGTGCACAGCAACAAAGTCCTGGGTTAGAATCCCTTTTGTGTTTAGTTTGCATGTTCCTCTGCAGAATTTCAAGCTTGCTCCCACATACATGTATGTCAGGTCAATGGTGATTGTAAATCAGCTGTAGGTGCAAATGTGACCCCTTTGATAGACTGGAGACCTGTCAAAGTTACACTCTGTTTTGGCTGGGATACCCCCCTGCGACCCTAAATTGGATATGCACTTAAGAGAATGGATAGATTTGAATATAAAAAGTTTGTATCTGGTCCCTGGGCTATTCAGTTTAACAGGCAGTGTCGACCAAAGCAACTGGAGACAAACCGTTTGACCAGCTGGGAGCACTTGGCAGCACTTTGGAGGTGTAGCGGAGCAGCTTTCTTTGCTATGATACAGAATATCCACAAAGGTATTTGTACAGGTAGATCCACAGCTAACAAAATGTTCCTCCGTGTGAATATTGTGGCCGTGTGGTGGTGCCATTTACTACAGATACGGACACTCATAGAGCAGCAGTGTTAATTTCTCCTTCACACTTGTTTGGCACTTGTACTTGCAGGATGTGACCATTGATCTGTGTCATATTTGCCTCCTTCCTCATCCACTAGGACAGCTGGGTAAATTGACAGTGACGAGCACACGTACCTGAAGTTCAACGTTTTTCATTTCTTGCTTTTTCAGCGTTAATGTGAAAAAAACTAAACAACAACACTCGGATTGCAAAGATGTGAAAAAAAGTCCACCTGCTTCGGGTAAAAACCACTTTGATGGACACACACACCCCGAGAACATATTTAACATTTTGTGAGAGAAAAGCTATGTGACCCGACTGAATTTAATTACTGTCACTGTGACAATGGCCACTTAATTATTTAGGGATCATGTGAAGGGTAGAGGGAGAGGTTTTGTCATCCATAGGGTGACGTAAGAATGGTTTTTAACGGCTTACTGTGGCAAAAAACATTCATTTAACTTCACAAGTTCGTCCATTAATTAACGTTTCTTTTTATTTTAAACCCCCCCAAAGATTTAGGAAGGTGTTATTTCTATAAAACGCCTACACAAATTGTATAACTGTCATTTATTTCATCTTTAGGAACGAATCTGCAAAAACTACTGTGACGTGTGTCTCACTGTAAACGTGCGGTATCTGTTCATCGCGTTAGTGACTCGAACATGGGAAAAAATGGCAGAATTAGCTGTTGTGTATGTAACCAAATGATTAAAGATCTGCTGTTTGGCAGTGATGAGCTGCTGCAGTATCTTTACACTATTAATCATCTTCACCGTGACTAACGCTGATGGACTGTCTTAGGCGGTGCTTGTGTGACACACACAAGCACCGCCTAAGACAGTCCATCTCATGAGATCACAAACACACAAACACACACACACAAAACTCTCCCTCTCTTTCTCTCTGAAGGGTTCGTACTGTACATCTTCACATCCATTTCTCTCTCACACTTGTTCTTTCTCTCTCTCTCATCTTTTCAGATCACCTCATACTTAACTGTTACCATATATGGTTCAATTATTCTACAAGCGCTCTCAATCTCCTCCATCTCTCCCTCTCTCTCTGCAGTACTGTTCTCTTTGCTCTCTTTTCCTCTTGAACACTAAAACGACTCTGATCAACTGTTTCTCTGTCTTTCTCTCACCATCTCGCTTGCTGTAGCCCCTCCAACATTCAAGCCCCCCCCCCCCCCCGCCCAAATCTCCCTCACCATCTCTTTCTCTGCTGTTACAGCCTCCCTCATCCTCTCTCTTTCTCTTTCTCTCTCTCTGATCTGCTCTGAGAGTGTTATTTATACAGCAACAACCCACGCAGAGTAGAGCAGAGCAGAGCAGAACAGAGCAGTGAAGGGAGTTTGACTTGCCAAAGTGGGCATCACCTCAGAAACACAAACAAAACTCTTCTTTCTTTTAATCCATCTATGGCCACGCCGCTGCGCTTCTTTATCTTTGCCTCATCAAATGCTTGCAGTTCACACTCTTAAAGCGAGGTATTCTTAATAGTTCAAGGGCAGCAGCTTAAAAAAATGACAGTAAACAGGATAAGAAATGACTACGTAAAACACGCAAGCTCTCCTTCCAGTGTAATATGGCAAAATATATTCAAGTATAATTATCATAAGGGATTAATAGCGAGGTTGTTGAAAGCTGTCTAAAAAGCGTTTGAAGGCTTTTTTTTTTTTTTTCCTGCAGCACATTTTCCTGATTTGGATACTGAAACATCATATTATGTGAAGTGAGTCAGAGCTCTGTATGGAGGTCAGAGAAGTGGGACTATGACTCAAAGGTTGCTAGTGTGAATTATTGACTGGCTGGGAACATCTAATAAAAAATAACATGGATACTCACTCAAGTTTAGTTGGATAAAAATAGAAAAACAAATCCCACTGCCTACCCTGACTAACATGACTTCCTCGCTTATCTGTACTCTTTTTGAACTAACACATATTGTCCCTTTTTTTTTCTTTTTCATATTTTAGAACAACACTTTTAGTGTGGGCTGCAGCTACTATGATTGGCCCTGACAGGGATAATAGGTCATTTTAAGAAAATTCAGCAGGAAACCATTTGCTAGACTTACCCTCACAGAGCACGGTGATAATGTAAATGACCTGTGTTTGTATAGCGCTTTACTAGTCCCAAAGGACCCCAAAACGCTTTACACATCCAGTCATCCACCCATTCATGTACACATTCACACACTGGTGATGGCAAGCTACATTGTAGCCACAGCCACCCTGAGGCGCACTGACAGTTGGTTAAATTAGCCCAGAAATCAGCTTCAGTCAAGTGTGAAAACAACAACATACATACATATATATATGTGTATATGTCAGTTATGTCTGAAAATGAAATCTGTGTGTCACACTCCAATGACCATTAGATTTTAATCACTTTAGGCAACAAACACACCGTCAAGTGCAAACAAGGCTATGAAGGCACATGAGAAGGAGACTATAGCAGCTGTTGATGTGCAGCCCAAAACTAAACAAATGACTTCACTGAGCATCACTGAAGCACTCACTAGTTGGACTCCTTATGACAGGAAAAGGAAACGATGGATAGAAAGTACTGATGCGGCTTAATGGAGATATAGGACGGCTTTAAGCAGCTGGCTAAAATGCTCAACTCAACATACAACAGCCCAGGTAGAAAATAAGCTCCTGATGAGGAGAAGGTTATTTTAGTTATCTTTACACTAGTCTTATGTGCAGTTATGTCACAATTTTACATAATTTTTTTTATGGGAAAAACGCTAATGACGCCACTTTTGAGCTTGTGTTTGACTTATGTTGTATCAATGGATATAATGCTGTGTCACTACCGTTACACTATAATGCTGCTGCTGCTGGCACCTTGTTTAGTAGATTCACACTTTGAATTAGGCAGTCTGTCATCTACGACAGCAGCTCGTTGGAAACAAAGGATGGAAAATGCTCTTCATGTTGTTTGCACTAACAAATGCTGCTGCCTGCAAGCTGCAATCTTAGTATGTTTGTGTTCTGTATCATCAGAAATATCGTCATTTCAAATTTCCCTGAAATGTTGTGATATCATTTTTAAGCTATATCGTCAACTTCTCATGAGCAGAAATTTTTAATTATCTTTTGTTTTTTCATAGTAGACTTCATTGTGGCTTAATTAACATATTCCTCATGGATATTTTTTTAATTAAGTTAACTTTTAACTCCCTAATCGTTTCAGCTCTAGTTCAGGTAGCTCAGCTGGTGAAGCTACTACAGGGTACGGTACTGTCAGTGCATAAATATCAATTTTGTGAAGCTGCCAGTTTTTTACAGGACTATAACTGAATGTGAGCAAATATAATGGACAAGAGACAATTTCCCAGGTAACATCCTTCAGCCACTCTTAAAGGATCCAGTGGCATTGACAGACAGTTATAAAATATAATTACCTTTTTCTTTCGGATTCCTTTCCAAGGTGACACTTCCAGTAGGAAGCACCAAGGACAGTTTCTGCCTGGACACGCTGACCGTTCTTGGAAATTTTAAGGCCAGCAAACCTGTGGATAACCACAGTATCCATATCCCCAATTTCATTTCTCAGAAACAAGCTCAGGCTCCTGAAAAACAACAGATGAGGACTGTGGTTTATCTTGACCAGCACACTGTCTCTTCTAAATTGGCTCTGCCTCTGCCACCACATTCTGGTGCAGCACCCACGTAGCAACACCACTTGTCAACTTCCTGGCCCCTCTTTTACACTCATAAGTGACAACGACCCAAAGGTATTCTAACTCCTTCACCTGATGCAGACGCTCCCCTCTGTCTGAACACAGCCAGCCACAACCTCCGATTTGGAGGTGCTAACCCTTTTCTCACCAGTCAGAAGTAAAAAGCTCAAACTGCACACTGGAGGTCGCGGACTGATGAAACCAGAAGGACAGCACCATCTGTGATTTAAAGAAGGCAACATAAGTGGAGTTTTTTTTCTTTCTTCTCAGCACACCGCACCACAGCTGCAGCTCCCTGCCTGTCTCACATATGACAGGAAACCAGGTAAAAATGCAAGATCCTTGTATTCTTGATCTGTCTTGAACATATTAAATATAATGGCAGGTATAACAAAACAGCATTCACTTTGGTATACAAGAACTAAACGTGTCATATTAGGAGCTCGGTGCACAAAATTGTCCAGTTTGCCCGTACGAAATAAGCCTTAAATCAATATCACAGGTGGTGGGGTCACAACACGGCAGCTTCCTGTTGCTTTTAGTCAAAACACAGACACTAAGTGTACAGCTTGGCTGCAAGCTCAAGTCCCCAGCCCAGCTTAAAGAAAAGGAGCCACTAAAAGCAAACTAACTGCCACAAGTACTGAAGATAAAAGTCTAACAATAAAATATGAGATATTCTGACTTAAAAGATATAACTCAAGAGACAGTTTCTCTGCAGCACAGACACATCTGCATGCATGTCTCACATAATTATTGGTGATTGAAAATAACATTTAGTGCTCCGTTGCTATAGAAAGGAGAAAATTGAGTCTAAAACAAACCGAAACGACAAAAAGATAAAGGCTCTCCTACCATCTAATTAATACTTCAGTTGACTTCACTAACTAATTGCATCCTCTCAGCTTTAAGGTATAGCTAATCAGTGACATCAGCTGCCATATGGTGACTATAAAGTCACACAATCTCAGAAATACAGGTAAAGTAAAAGTCCATCTATGTCTCTACACATGCAAAATGCACAGGGCCGATTAGTGCACCTTAAAGTAACCATGTGCACATTTTCAAAGGATTAAAAAAATACATACACATATATTCTTCAGCAGTTAACACATATTTGCACCATGTTTGATCTTTTTTTTATGGCGCTGTTTATTTGCTTATTATTTGTTTATGTCAGTCCTGTGAGAGACTGGCAACCTGTCAACATTTCAACAGTCTACTCCACCTTTCCCCCTTGATGGCAGCTGGGATAGGCTCCAACTCCCACCCGCAACCTTGAATTGGATAAGCTGAAGAAACTGCGTGGATGGGTACTCGGGCTTCCTCCCACAGTCCAAAGACATGCTTGTTAGGTTAATTGGTGATTCTAAATTGGCCGCAGGTGTGAATGTGAGCACGAATAGTTGTCTGTCTCTTTGTATTAGCCCAGCAGTAGGCTCACTGCCTATCCAGGGTGTACCCAGCTTCTTGTCCTATGGGGTACGCAAAAATGCGTACCCCTGTACGCATTTTTGTACCCTTATTTAAGAGATCAGCTTTTTTCTCTCGTTACATAACAGTGCAGCACTTCCACCAGGGGTTGGATGTCAGTTTTATCATGACTCAGAAAGCTAGGGCCAAAAAACGATCCATTTATTTTGCAAAACAAGCATCCGGAGACATAACCTGGAGGGAGTTTGGGGGCTTTCCTTGCTCGCAACGGCAACAGTTTTTTCATTTTTTTCATTAACCCTAAACTGTCTTCAAGTTGATGTGACTGAATAGCTCACACGACACCCCCCTATGTCACCTTCTACAGTAATGTGCTTTATACCTTATTTTCTGAATGCAGAACACTCGGCTACAGCCAGTGTAGTAAAGAGATAATCATGTAAAAGCACCTGGAGAGACTGTGTACTCCTGAACAAATACATGGATACTTCCCTGCATTTAGAGATGGGCTGAAAGCCTGATATTACTCAAGATCAATGGCTTGGCATTTCCACTCTCTGTGCACGATAAGCTACAGACTAAATGAAATGTCATGAGAGAAACATGAGCAAATATTAAAAAAAAAAAAAGCTGAGTTGTTCGTTTGAATGGAGATGCAGCACACACAGAGAAGTCAGCTCTCCAAGGCATATAATTGAACAGCACAGCTGCATGTAGTGTTTTGTTACCAAAACTATCACTCTGCTTTTGTTTTGCTATGTCCTCATGTCCTTGCAATTGTTTCCAGTGTCCGTGTCTCTTCTTAGTTTCTGTGTCTCAGGGCCAGTTGGTGTGTTTTCCCTCTGAGGGAGAGAGAAACTTCTTAACATGGAGGAAGAGGAGTGGAACTGACACCAACATGGTATGCCTCTGACACAGGCTTCACTCAAATCTACTTTTTCTCTACCTTTTCTTTGTCTGTTTCCCCCTCTACCACCTTCTTCCTCTCTCCCAATAGATCGCATAAAGCACGTCGAGGGTGGATGCCTCGAGGTATGTGCTCACAGTCTTAGCACAAATGGTTGCCCGCCTGTACAGTAGATAGTGGTAAGAAACACTATGTATGCAGGTTTAATCATTCATTGTATCTGTCTATTATGTAGAGCAACAGCTCATTTGTAGCTGTTACATATGTCAGTAGTTATGTCAGTGTTACATATGATTGGGCAACTTACGTAACGAATGCTACTGGGCTGCTGTGGTAATGATAATCAGGGATTGTAAATATAGTACCACATATTCATGAACCCATTAGCAAGTACAAAGAGTTTTTTTTAAAATTTATCTTTCATGTACACCAACAGAGCTAACTTATACAGGATACATTAGCTCAGCATTCATAGTTTAGGATGTCCATCACAAGCCCCTGGAGGCTGTTCAGTGACCCCCTCGCAACATCCAGGCCAGTCTTGATTTGCCTTGATTTGTTGCTGGAGGTTAAATTGGTGTCAAAGAGGTAGACACTGCTGTCTACCTCTTTGTCTGCAACTATTCCCCAACTACTCACCAAGCAGTAGCAAACCTGTAAAAAGGTATGTTTGAAAGTAGAAACAGTTTGCCTTCAAAGGAAAAATAAGTGCCTTCAGCCAACGTGGTTCAAAGGGCACGTGTTTGCAAACAATCTATAGCAACTAAAGCAATCACAAAGAGCTTTCTGCTGACACCAACATGGCCATTGGCTGCCCACTGCTTCACTGAGTGAATGGGTTAAATGCAGAGAGGAATTTCCCCACAGGATCAGTAAAGTATACATTATTATTATCACTAGTATGTCAGACCAATGACATATGTTATATAAGTTGCGCAACAACTAATTGTTCCTGAACTAAATTAAATTAAAACAGCAACAGGACTTTCTTTCATGAAGAATTATCTCATATACCTTGCATATTATATTCAACCTGCAGCTCCAGTGTTTAACTACAATTTAATAAAATGGATCTAAAAATCTCCTTCTTTCAGTATTTTGCAGTTGCTTTCAGTTGCGAGATGAGTGATGTAAAACAGAAGCTACTGGTCCCTCATGTCTTGTGACTTTGTCAAGCACCGTCCTAACTGTGATTGATTGGGTTACATGGCAGCTGCAGTAATTGGCATATCAAAACAATCGAAAAGTTAGGAGGTGGTATTCCACCTATGGAGAATATCTGCTCTGGAGAATTCAGCCCTTTGTTCACCAAACCAATTACCGTGAGTGAGAATTGCAGCAGTAACTCTACAGTAGAAGTATCAATAAATACAGAACTTTTAGCCTGCCACCTATCTTTGTTTCAGATAATTACCCAACACTCTGCTAGTCAATAGATGTTTCTTCTGGCAGGGCTGGAATAGACAAGGATTATTACAGACCGTGATCGGACCCAGATTTTATAAAAGTTTTTGGGGGATTATAAAATTAATCTTAACTACTGGGGGTTAACTAGGAGGGGAGCACTCATTGGCTTGAGAACTGAAAAATATGGTAGCATTTTAATGTTATTTTTACCACCACTGAGTCTTTGCATACAGTAAGAGTGTGACTGCTTGATTAGCTGCCTCTGCCTGTCATGCTTTCCTGCAGCAGAAGAAAGAATAAGCTGCCTGTTTGCAAAGTTTAATGAATGCAGTATGAGCCTGAGCCTGTAACGCAAACAGGTCCTATTTATTCAGGCCTGAGCTCGGGTCCAGATAAACAATCCAAAAAATGTTCGAGTATGCATTTGCCTTGAACTTTAAAACTATAATCTCATAATAGTTTTATTACCTCCTAATTAAAATATGCTCTGAACGTTGGGCCGCTATTTTGGCTTGTGGGTGAAGGCATGGCCAATGAACTGCAATGTCCCTGCTTTGCATCCACTGCTGACCTTTGTTGCGTGTCATTTCTCATCTCTTCTCCTCGCTTTTTTCTCGCAGCTACTCCTCTTCTGCCATCTGTCTAATGAAGGCAAAACAATGCGGTGAAAACACCTTTAAAAACGCTCACGATGCATCAGCTATCTAGTGGTTAACGCAGTGTTCTTGTCACCAGTCTTCCGCAAATCATCAGCCATCCATCTAATCCAGGCGAAATCCTTAACTCTCCTCCCAAGAGAAGCATCACTGCCGTCTGCCGAGCGGCTTAATGGACAGGTTTGTTCAATCGACACATGCATAAAACACTGCTTCAGTTCATATCAGGTCAGACCCAGTCAGGCTGTGTCGTGCACCTATTTTCACCGTGTTGTTTAATTTGCCCCAGTTTACTACCAAAAGTATGAGCATGTGTGTGTCTGCATCATTAATTAAGTTATTGGAATAATAACGAATGTCAAAAAGATACCATGAATAAAGAGTCACCATGGCTTCTGGTTTAGTCAGTGTTTAATTGCGCTGATTTGTCTTGATTTTAATTCCCATGGAAGCCTTCGCGTCACTGTCTAACAACTTAATTAGGAAATGTACTTTCCTAACGCTGATGATTTGGATGATGCTGTTCTTAATCTGTGGTGCTGAGCACATGTTTTCGCAACAACAGCTCTTCACTGAGCCGAATCGCTGATAATATATTCAAACAATAACTTTGAAATGAAATTCTACATGATTAGTGGGATTTTGAAGGCAAACACTGCAGTGAACAGCTTTGTTTTTCAGGGAACGGACCACTTTAATTACACAGCAGATGTTTACATTATTAATGTAGATGTTATTTTACCGTTCATTAGCATATAATATGAACACTGTTTCCATATAATCTGAATATTGCGCAGAGACATGTGAAATCCTTTTTAATAAAAATAAAAAAATACATAAAAATCTAATTACAGAGAATGACCTCAGTGCTGCTGTGATGACTATTATTTCCTATTTCCTGACATCAGAGATAAAAAGAGCTCTCTAGTCTTCACAGTATCTTCACCACCCATCACCATCTAAATCCTTGTCATTGTTATCTTCATCGCTGTCATCATAGTCGTTATCATCTCTGACATCACTGTCATTATCATCGACAACTGGAGCTTAGAAGTCCATATGTCAAAGACTTGGACTATTCTGATATAAAAGGCTATTAAGTTCTTTGTCCTGATAGACAGTGACAGTGGTATGTACTCTCGTCAATGCTGATCTTCTCCTGGTGCTACGAAGAGGTACTTAATTCTCAATCCCATAAATTCACTCATGCACAGAAAACACTGTGTCCTCGTAAAGTGCAAAAAAAAAGGTTATAAAATCAATTTTGCTGTGAGCAACATATAAAAGAGTTGATTTAAATACTCTATGCCAGGATATGTCAATAGTCTAAGAAAAGGCAAAGGTGACTCCTCTGAATATGGATCAATAAAGAATCCCCCGTGACATAAACAAACTGTAGATAAAGAGGAACTGATGTTTGAGCCATTTCAAGGGTCTTTAAAGAACAACCACAGTTAGGCTTACAATGCCAGACCATACGCAACACATCTGTGCTATGAAAGCGCAAGTGTGAGATTAAGACAAGCCGACGGGGAAATCTGGTTTACCTTTCTCTTATAAGACTGGCAGCAATGTACTATTCGTCAGGCAGGACATGAAAGACAGACCAGTCCATATGTGCGAGAATTTAAGTAATCCAGCAGAAAAAGGATAAAAGGCAGTGGTCTCAGAATTGGAGACAGTCTATAGATGCTATGTGGTATCCAAGTATGTCCAAGCATTTCACTACATATCGTACTGTGTATGACTGTGTACGTGACAAATAAAATTTGAATTTGAATTTGAGTTTGAATTTGTATCCTATCGGCCTATGTTAATACAGTTTTTTTTAGTAAATGAAAAAAAGATATAAATAGAGAAGATATTCTTCACACAAAGAGGAATTATAGTTATACAATAATGTGCAAAGGTGTTGAGCCACCCATGATTTGTTATATTTTGCTTCTATAATGTAATTTTTGACATTTTTGCTGTCAAAAATGATTAAACTACGAGTCCAGAGTCGGCAGTGGCTTCATTTTTTTGCCAATGCGGTAAAAACATACCTGGACAGAAAAGCACACAGTGGAACGCTATCGGTCATAGATTGGCCTCCCCAGAATTCAACATTATTGAAGCAGTGTGGGATCATAATGACAGAGAATAAACTAAAAGGCAGCCAAGGTCCAAAGAAGAGCTTTGAGTGTCGTTCAAGAAGCCTGGAGAAGCATTCTTGAAGCCTACTGACTAAAAGAGTTCAGGCTGTGCTGAAGAATAATGGTGGTCATATTCTTCAGCACAGCCTTTCTTCTGTATTTCCATGTATGCTTGCACATTTCAATAAACTGTTGCACCTTTTTTCTATTTTTTTTTAGCAAAATATAAAAAAAGAAGCGGGTGACTCAAAACATTTGCACAGTAATGTATTAAAAAGATAAAATAATGTGGTCATTATTTATATCTTTGCAGCAATACACTAGGTAAAAACAAGACAAGACAAAAGGCTTTTCATATCAGAACATATTAGATAACATATACAATTGCAACTGATAATACTAATACAAACAAATAAGTCCAGACAGGCTAAATGCAGAGTATTTCCTCACAGTGTGAATACTCCATTTCTGAATTGTACAAATCATTAGGTTTTAGCAGGACATATCACTGGGTGTTCTCACCATAGCAGTGAAAGGAAATGTAAATCTTGAGTTTATGACTTAGTAAAGTAGCAAACTAATGTAGAAGACAAATGGCTTTTGAATCGAACCCTGTGGGACCTCGTGAAAGATCTAAGTCGAAGTAAATGAAAAACTGTCCGAATGATTCTGGTGCCTGCTTATGATGTAAGCACAGCCAGGACAGAGCTGTCTGCACTAGCCCGGTTCTCAGAACAATCAGTTTTAGTTGTATGATTTACTTTATCAAAGGCACTGCAGTAGTGTATGAGGAAAGCACAGACAGAACCAGCAGTCAGGCAAGTGTGCTTACTATTCAAAAGCAGCACACAGTCACCAATATGTAAATGGTTCAAAAGACTGTGTAATTTTAACAAGAGTCCGGCCCATTGCATGTATAAAACAGGACGGAAAAGCCCCAGTGGCCAAAGAGCTATTTACAGTGGAGATGACACTTGGACCGACAATATCAGAAACCCCTTAAGGGGGCTTGTGGGGATAATGTCAAGAGGCAGGTTGTAGATTTCATGTAGGAAACAGTCTCTATTAAGAAAGAAAGCTCACAGCAGTTCAGCACAGCAGAATTTCCCAGTGAAATAGAAATGTTGGGGGACATTTGTAGGACACCACCAGTGCAACACATTTATTAGTGTGGAACAGGGCCCGTGAGACTGTCCACTCCAGAAAACAACAGTGCTGGTCATTTGTTTGAATTTGTAACAGCAGATGTTAATGTTCAGAGCGGCGATGGTGGAACACACATACAACCATGCACATTTAGTCGCGTGCTGGAAGTATTCACTTAACTTGCTCTATTTTCTGTTATCATTTCAGTTATACTGAACCAAGAGATTTATGATCAAATATACGACCTGTTAGTTTTATGCTGTGCTCCTTTTTCATACTAAAGCCACAAAACTCCCATTTGTGGGTGATACAAAGGTACTTTTACATTGTTGTATCTGCTGTATGACTGTAGTACTTCTATCCATCCATGAATCCATTCACTCCCACCTATCCTATTCAGGGCTGCAGGACGACTGGAAGCGATCCCAGCTGGGATTGTGCAAGTTTCTGTTGCACTCTGGACAGACTGCCTGTCACAGGGCTTATGATTGTAAGGTAATATATACACACGTTGACCTTGTAAATATAACAATTTAGTACGAAATTATTTTAGTATAAAGTATGTAACAGCTGTGTACAGCAGTATAAGTCTAAATCAGCTATAAAGTTTAAATCTAGTGTATACTTTAGGCTTAAATGTTAACAAACTGCAAGGCACTCCCTCTCTAAAATAAAACGAACATGCCTTTTTTTCACGGTGAGGTTATGTAAAAACTCCACCATGTTTTGGCACACAAAGCCTATATGCATCCCTTCCAAAGAGCACCTCAAATAGAAGCGGGCTGAATTCAGAAAGCGCTCCATCTCGAAACAATACCAGAGTGTACTTTATTTTAATGAATCAGTCATAACACAGGATAATATATACAGGACATATGACTTTTAGCTGCTAAAATGCATTTTGTTCTCCTTAAGTGACACTTTATTGCTGGGCTTTTACCCTGTTGGAGTAATTAGCATGGTGAATTTTTTACTGTGAGGGCAGAGAAGTATATTTCTGTCATGACCTTGAATGTCTCGTGATGTTTTAAGCAGTCTATCAAATAAGTGAAAATCCCTCCTCTTTCTCACCTTTCCCTCCAAGAAGCACAGGTGCAGCGCTGGCTCAGAGCCACGGCTGTGCCACGGCTGTGCCACTCTTTATTTTTTTATAAGTTTAAAAGGGGCAATGACTCAGAAATGGCAGACCAAGCGCTACGGAAAAGAGAGAACTGCTACTCTGTGCTAATAACGGACATATGACGAAGGCCGAGGGATCAAACAGTTCACAACTGGAGATATTACACTGCTGTGGCAAAAATGAGCAGGCAATATTCTTTGAGTCAAGTTTTACTGCCAGGTTTATTGTCTGGAGGTCCCGCCTGTTTTATTAAAACACCGGCTTTGCTTTTTAAATATTCAAGTTGACTTTTTTTTTTGCTGAGACACTAACAGTTTCATGACCCAGCAAAAACGCAAATGTGGCTCTGCAAAAAAATTAACATAGTACATATAGATTCAGAAGCGACGGCTGTTTTCCAGGTATACACTTGCTCGCTGTTCAAAAAGGCTTTAAGTTCATAATTTTGACATGAAGCCTAAACATGCTACGTGTGCTCAGCTGCCATGACTTAAAAACATACAACCATAACTAAAAACTCACACGCTCACTCTTTCTCGCCAAACACACTTGGTGCACAGTACGCGGACAAGCTTTCCCCATCGAAGCTTCTTTGAAAAGGTTTATAGAATCTTAAAATAGCAGTGTGGTCTGTGAGCATGGGGATTAAAAAAGAGAGAGCCACTATGGAGCTGCTGTAGTGTGACATCACACAGACAAACACACCGCACCGCACCACACAGCCCTGCCGTTGCCATCTCATTGTACTCCCCAACTGGGGCGTGAGAGAAGGAGGAGAGGAAACGGAGGGGGGGAAGGGGGGGTGACAAGAAAAAAGGAGAAGAGATAAGGCAGTGGCAAGATGTGACGGGAAGAGAGGGAGTAAGTAAAAAGACGATGACTGAAAAGTAAGAGGTTATAAGAGGAGTGAAACAGGGCAAAAGATGGAAAGCGTGGACTGTGAGAGATGACAGTGGTAAGCAGGAAAAAAGATGAAGATATATTAACATAGACTCGGAGCGGGTGCGTTGGGCTGGGCTGTTTGAGGCAGAGATGACTGCTGACAGATCTGAGTGATTCGTGAGCACTCGTGCACACATTCTTTTTCATAAACACAAACACAGGCGGGGGACGGCGGGTCCGGCTAACGCAGCTCTCTCAGTGCGTGTGAGACACAGGAACCTGTTGGCTGACAGCGACATCCTGCTGTTCCATCACACAGCGCAGACAGACATCAGGACGCACCAACACAGTGTATGCTAAACAGCTGCAGCAGCTCTGCTGTGGAGAGACTGACATCCTCAGCAGCCGCTTCCAGCGAGCAAACACCAATAACTGAGACTCACTGCCAACACAGACAGATAAACAGAGAGCAGACACACACAAACACATAATTACACAAGTGCTGTTACACTGTCAACAATGTTTCACAGAAAAAAAAGTCAGAATTTTGCAGGGGTTTTGTTGTTGTTGCTTAAAATTAATGAATCGGTGGACGAACCGTAAAGTTAGACATAGATTCTACTGATGTGAAATGTGTGGATGTGTGAAATTAAACTTCAGTGAAGTTTTATTGATTTCTTTTTGATACATCAAGGCAACTCGGATCTTTCTGCAAGATATCATTTGAATCTGTTTATTTCCTCCATGTGGAAGATGGACACATTATGTAGTAACAGACTCTGTCAGGATGAGTATTAAGGGTACCTAATAAAACCCAGTGCCCCTCTATGTCTCAATGTTTGTCATGGAGTCTGTTGTCTTGACTTAGGAGTCTTCATGTTCATGTTATTCACTTATTATTATTCAGATTAAGTTATTCTGGTCATCTCAAACTGGTTTTGTAAGGATGCCAGTGAGATCACTGTACCTAAATGGCTACCAGAGCTCAATAAAAAAAGCTCCTTTAGGATGGGGTGGATCCGGAGGTGCACATCAAAGGTCTGCAGCTGACAAATCTGCGGCAACTGTGTGACGCAATCATGTCAATGTGGACCAAAATCTATGAGAATGTTTCCAGCACACCTTGGTGAACAAAGAATTCAGCTCATTCTGAAAACAAAAGGTGGTTCAACTAAGTAGTAAGAAGGTGTACCTAATAAAGTGGCTGGTGAATTTCTTTGTGTGTCTTTGTGTTATTTTTCTTCCGTCCTTCCTTTTTTGATTGCCTGAGCAACCCCAGTTTAACCTGAAGTTCACCAAAACAAGGCTATCTTTATCCTTATCTGGCTTCACTTACCCTAACATCAACAGGCAGCGTCAGGCTTTCACAGACGAGGCTATCAACTCGATAAATCAACCCAGGGTTTCCACACATAAAAGAACGGAAACCTATAATATTAGAAAAATCCAAAGAGGTTAAAGATACAACGCAGACTAAAAGGAGCACAGCTGCTGCAATCGAAGTAGCGCTGCGTGAGTGGTGGTGATGTGAAAAGCACCGTGCATGGCATGTAGGTCTGTAGTATTAAAAAGCCCTCCAAGAACATTTGCGCGCTTTAAGGCCTTTGAATGTAAAAGCTCTATTTACTGCAAATAAAGACATTCAAAGCCAAGAAGAAAAGCTTGGGAAAAAAGCCCACTGCGTCAGGTATTAGAATTATTAGTATCACTGCCCCATCATTAAAACACAGGCAAGATCTGAGTATAATTACAATAGTGCAGCCTCTCCTGCTGAATTAATTCTGCCCTAAATGGACAGAATTTCCTACAGTGTGCAAGACACTCTTTGCCTTTTCCTACAGCTCCAGCAGCCCTTAGCTGCTAACACCTGAGAGAAGGTAAAGAACAAAGAGAATTAAACCTTTTAAGTAGCATATGGTGCTGCATTAAGGCATATAGAACAATACAGGTTTTTAAAAACTGTTTGTAACCATCAGGGAAACATGTAAGGAAAACAGTTTCTCGTGAGAATATATATATTTCTACTGAATTCCATCAGGGAAAGACAAAGACTTTAACGTCTCCTATAACGACTGACCGTCTTACCATCTGTGCACCGAGGCCAACTGGATCTTTCAGGAACTGTAACTATTTTCCAGAGAACTGATTGCCCAGTAGGCTGCGATTTCTTACCTGCTGGCCTGTTATCACAAACACAACCTGCCCCAGAGAAGTGAGCCAGTGAAGTTACCTCCTTATCCTAACGCAGGCCTCTGTACTTTGCTCTGCACTCCCCTCAGTCTTTTTCAGATTGCCTGTGTGCGCTGTGCCACTCCACGTCTGTGTTCCTCATCTCTAGGCTTTGTCAGTTCCACTAGTTTGTGTCTCATTTAGTTTTTACCTTTGTTACACAACACTTTGGTTTGCTTCTCCATGCTTTCTCTATTGAGACTTCTTGCTTAGCTAAGTCTAATAAAGATCGATGTTGCTTCTACCTGTTTGCGTTGGCTGCATGTGTCAGCGTGATGGAAGTCCATGGCAGCATTTAGTGCCAACCTTTTCTCTCTCTACTTTTAGAGATAGAGCATTTTAATGTGGACACATATTGCTTGGCTGTTGCGATGCAAGTAATTTTTGCTGGTTTCCAACTTTAAGCCAAAGGAACGACACATCCTTTACTTGTTATCACTATGGCCAGATGTAGCAGAGTAGTTTGAATCCGGTGACATGTTCTGACTTCAGCTGATGGTGAGAGAAGTGCAGAGGGAGTTTTTTTCTGAGATAACATTCAGGTTTTTTCTTTCCCTTTCCTTCAGCTCTGATGAGCTAAGGGCACCCGAGTTGACATCGGCATTTTGGACAGCCAAAATGACTTCCCACTATAAGCAAGCAGATGACGCTATGGATTATTTCACATTTGATAATAGGTTGTCAGCATTGCCTTGCTCAGGCAGTTTTCAGGGGCATGGGCAAAAAATAAATAAAAGCTCTAATTCTAACTCAGCTGAGCCAGAGAAGGTCATGAACTATGAAAGGACCAGGGCAAGGCCTGAAAAGTTTTGATTGCTACTTGAAAAGGGCAATTTGCACCCAAGAGGAAAAAGGGCAGACCATTGCCCCCATGAACGCCAGGCGTTGTCAGTGTCAAAGCTGACTTGTATGAGCCCGAGTCACCACAATAGGAAAAAAGCAGAGGCTTAGGCTGGGCAGCAACACCACTAGCAAGGACCTTAAAGACTATTCTGTCAAATATCAGCTGCGACTGACAGCAGTTCTGCTCCTGGTGTCAACAGAAACCAACTGATCACCAAAGGCTTTTTACATCTACGGACTTTTAGCACAACATCATCGCAAAGAATGGTTCTGTGTTACTACAATCGCTGGCTTAAAACAGTAAACAAAAAGTGAATCTGCACGTCCTTTAAAATGTGTGTTTCAAAGGGTTGGTAAAGCAGGGATTACTTGCAGAGCCTGATCCTAAACATCTTGCTGCGTGCTTAGCACTTAGCTCGACACACAGCGAGATGGGAATATGACGGTGCTTGAGCATCACAATAGCTGAGATTCTTTCCATTTTCCTCATACTGAGTCATTTTACTGACATTTCGAACATTTTGAATACAATAACGAGGCTCTGAAATGGAATAAAACATTTCTGAACAAGCAAGTTAACTTGGTTTATTTAAAAGACATATTCGTAGTTCTGTTTAAAGGAGTCATTGGTACAAATGGTTGTTTATACTGTCATACAAAGGAGGCAAAATTAAACTAAATTTCATCATAACCAATGCATGTATAATTTCAAAAGCTGCAGTTGTGCATAACGTAGAGGTCGGAATCACCAGACACCCAACGATATGATATTATCACAATACTTAACTCTCAATACTGCTTTTAACAGTATTCCAGTAACATATACTTCAGCTATTTTCTTACTGCAAAATGAGATTGTTAAGCATATCAACACTCACACTACAACCTGCCATTAATGCTGCCATAAGACAGATCCTGTCTGCTATCAGTCTGCAACTGAATGGGGTCAAGTTAGCAATTACATTTAATCTGCTTCTGATAATACAGCAATTAACTGAGATAAATAGCCAAAAATGACATATCTACCGCTGTTTAAATGAAATAAAATCACATTAAATAGAAACACTGATCAGAAACATTTAATGATTACATTTGAACTCAGCAACCAAACAAAATACAACCAGCTGAAAGCCAGATGAGTCCAGTCTTCTTGAGCTATGCTCATTGATGAAGACAAAAGACCTCAAAAAGAAGTTAACTGGACTTCTTCACGTTGTTTTAAGATGTTTCACTTCTCATTTTCTTTTCAAGCTCTTAAGACTACCATGACCTGGATGATCCTACCTGGTGACCTGTGCCATCACTTTGTAAACAAAAGTGGTTATGAGTGTGAAACACCCTCAAGCTATGGGTAATCACTCAGTCACTCACTCATCAAGGGTTGCATTCAGTGGGAGAATGTGAAAGAATTCAACACAATCACCAGGCAGCCACTGATTTTCTTGTAGATACAAGGAGACTGCTGTTCTCTCTTTACTCATGTGACTGAGACATTAGCTTGTTGTGAATTAGGAGCTAGCTTTATCAAGCTAAGTGCGACCAGTGATGGATGTAGTTTGTTCAGCTGACGTTCTCACAGGATGGTGGTACATCAGATGAGCCCTTGTTTTTATAGTATTGCCAGAGTTTTTATTTTAATTTATTTAATAAAATATTGATATTTATTGTCCCTGGATTGATGTCACGACGCAAATTATCGTGATAGTATACTGTATGTTTCCCCTCACCCATAACTGTTTGTATTCTTACTGTAATTATGTACTGTATTTGTAATTTTGGATAGAAAGTGGGTAAGTTATCAAAACTGACATATTCCCTGAGTAAAAATAGCAGCCATAGCTTAGATGTAAAGTGTGTGCCTGCCATCCTTTCTGAGTATAAATATAGAGTTTAAAGTCACGTCCAGGTAAATACACTCATTCTCTTAATTGATAGCACTGAATAAATAGCTATTATAGTCTATTATAGTAATGAATACATTGTGCACTGATATCCAGGGTCCTTTAATAGATAAACTGTAAAAAGAACCAAAGTAGAATGGCTTTAATGGATTGTGTTGACCTTTCAGACTGGTCGTCCACATCACTGGATGCAAATTATTTCACTTAAAGCAATCATGTGAAGAGTGGGAGCAGAAGGTCAGATCAGAGGAGCTTTTGTTTAACGGAAACAAATGGATTGCTCTTCTGTCATCCTTCAAGGCAGTGATCCGCTCATTCAGCAGTGTGCAGATTAAATGAAAAGCAACTTTTGCTAACGTGCTTATATCTACAAACGTCGACTTTTAAACAGGGACTGTTGTTATATGTCTTTTCCCCTTTTTTTTCTAGCATCTTTTTCCTTTTGTGATCAACATTTCACTAATAACTGTATTACTATAATAACAAAATCCATTTCATTGATGGTGGTGAAAAAAGAAAGAAAGAAAATCAAAAGATGCGTGTAAAGCACAGTTCACCAGAACTGAATAAGAGTATTATTTTTCTCCATGTTTTTGTTATCTTACTACTGTGCCTCAGTTGCCTTCTGCTTGAATTTGGATTTAATATCTCAAAGGAGGTCCAGTCAAGTAAAATTTATATGTTTTTTTTTATCAATCGTGTACTTAGAGCAATGTTTTCTTTTTCTTTTCTTTTTATCTCTCCACAGAAATGGACGGCAGAAGCATGAATTCCCAGATTGATCTTTAACAAGTCTGTAAGGTCTTGCCAGTTTGTTGTAGGTTTCTTTAGGACAACCTACAGAAAATCAAACTTCATAAACAGAAAATTCAAGGACAAGGAAAGTGGAACGTGTACTAAAAGGTAAGAACAAAAGTAAGAGAGAACATCATTGTTCACAGATAAAAAGCACTCCAAGTTAAAAGGTAATGATGATGAAAGGGAGACGTGTCAAAGCTGAAGATGTGGTTACTGAGGGCAAAATTCTGATATTGTTTTAGATAGGTAGATACCACTGTCATACATACCATACTGTATGTATGACTTTTAAAGACTATATATAAAACAGCATCCATGCATTCTCTTCAACTTGTCTAATTGAGGGTTGCATGGAGGCTGGAGCCTATCCCAGCTTTCAGGGAAGGTACAACCTGTAACAACCATCAGATTTGCACCTACAGTCAATTTAGACTGACCCCATGCATATCTCTGAACAGCGGGAGGAAGCTGGAGAGAACATGCAAACTCCACACAGAAACCTATGGTCCTCTTGCTGGGACACAACAGTGGAAACCACCTCATCACCAGGGCGCCCATTTTAATACAACATGATGTTCATTCATAAGTTCATAAGTTATTGTCTCTACTGTAGACAAATAAGGCAATAAGGTAGGAACAGCTTTACTGTCACGTCCAATTTTAAAACTCTGGGTTGGAAGTAGCAAAAATGCTCAGCTCAAAGCTTTAGGACTGCAGAGCAGTGGGGTCATGTCAAGGTTACTTAACAACTTGACTTTACTTCACAAAAAGTTTTCAGTTTTTTACTGAAAAAGAAAAAAAATGATGATGTCGATTAACGTTACACAAGAGCCGGGGGATCTTTGTGTTTTCACCAAATCCACTTTGTTACATTTAGTAAAAGATACATGGTATCTAAAAGATTGTGGTATATCATCCGTCACAACATTGATCCTGCACATTGACAAACGATTGAGTATGACTGAGATGCCAAAACATCCTTAACAAGCATTCATATTTGACAAGTTGCGAGTGAGACCGACCACAACTGATGATGGCAGTGAAGCTTTTACAAAATGGCAGAATTTGACACCCAGCAAATTAAAACAGTCTGTAATACTTTGAGGCTCTAATGAAAAAAGCATCAACAGAAAACAGCATGACGAGGAGACGCGCTTCAGCTCTTTTTCTTCTTGGAAATGGTGACCTCGCCACCCGACAGCCAAGTTCCAATATCCTGTTTAACACAATAGGGCATAGACCAGCTGCTTTTTTAAATCTTTCAAGTTTCAAATATATTTCTTCAACCCACAAACAATTTTGATGAATTTTAATGAAATATGCTACAAATGTGATGTTTTTTTGGTCTTTTTGTTTGTCTCTCATTTTCAGTTGTCCATTTTCTGATTTGTGTCAGTGCACATTTTGTGCTGTTCTATGTTCAACAATGGAAAAAAAGCCATAAAAATGTTGTTTCTATTTGAGTTAAGCACATAGGATCTTTAATTATACTGCGTAGTAAAAGTAACCCTGTTTTTTTTTATAAAAGAGAAACAGATTGGATATAAAGTATGAACATGCCAAAGGTGGCAACACACACACACAGTGTTAGATATTAAAGAGTTCTATAGGACCAAATATTAAGTGCATGTAGCACTTACTGGTACCTCTGAATGCACACGAGGTATTATTTTTATTGGTAACAGCTTTGATACACTTTATCATGTCAGCTGATGACAGCAAATGCTGCAACAGGAAATGACCTTAGATGAACTCAGTAAAGTTGATGTTTGAAGCAGTAAAATGCTGCCTAGTGATGAGCTGGCAGTGGCCACATATATTATTTCATCACCACTTTTAAGGGTAGGTGTGTAACATTAAAGCAATGATAGTCTTTGATGTGCTGCATCAGTTGGCAGATGTCTGGCTCCTCTGCAAACGGTGACTTCACTGTGCACTTAGGATAAGTCAAAGTCTGTTCGTCAGCTATGTCACATTCACAGACTTGATGAACAGAATATCAGCATAATGGGGGCTATTTCCAGGATAACCGTGATATGACCCACATTGTGGTATTGTTTAGTTTTAGTTTTAGTTTTTTTACTGCATTACCATAAGAAAGTGCCAAACAGAAACTGTAAACACATTTTTCCCCCTATGTGTTGACAAAACCGGAGTTTCCATTCACTAAACACATTTTTTAAAACAGTCTCCAAAGTGAATGACTCTAAAAACATCTCAGTGTAAAAGGAAAACTGAGGTTTTGGAAACAAAACAAATGAATTTCTGTACATAAAACTGAGAGACATTACTGTGAAATAGGCATGGGCACAACTCACCCACCGCAGATGGCTGCAACTCAGTCATATTTACACTCTGGGTGCTATAACATATATTTTATATTATACATATAGAATGTATGTATAATATAATCGTGTGTGACAGACAGTATTAGTCATGTGATAGACTGCTAACCTATCCAGGGTGTAACCTGCCTCTCGTCCTTTGATAACTGGACTAGCAACCCTGAACTGGATTAGCAGAAAAAATTGGATGGATGGATTCTTTAGAACTGTCTTCTGATTGGTTTGAATAGGAGGTGGGTGGGGCTTTCGTGAAAACAGCCAGGCAGGATCTTAAGGATATTCACTCTCTCTGATATCATAAAAAGCCAAGAGTATGAAAAATCCTGTCAGAAATTGAGCGAGCAGTATGAAGCCTGAACCTTTGGTTCACAGTAATTACATGTAAATACACCGGCCTCATTATTTCAGACTCTGGCCATGTTTAACAGTGTGTTTATTCCAGAAAATACTGAAGACCTCTTTTAATTTCTTTAACCTACATTTGAAATACACAGCATCTGCTTGCTGTGAATGTTGCTGCTTAGATGTTTGTCGACCAAAACAATAAGACAGAGAAGAGGCTTCCTATTTTTCAGGTATTTTAGTGTGGATAAAGACCTTTGCTAGTGTGGACATACTTCATATTTTTTTAATTAGTCATAATTGATTCACTATATTTGGAGAAAAAGACCTCAAATGTGGTTCACACTGCCAGTCGGTTGTGTCAAAGTGGTGCTCAGCCAAGCTCAAGGAACCAGGCATCAAACCCTGTGGAGCCAGAGAAGCACAGGAGCCAGGAAAACAGGACTAAATGATGTAGTCTGGTTTAGTCACCATTGCAACCATACTAACCGAGCTACTCTCTCTTTCCCTCCCTCCTCTTTTGAGGTTTTTTGTTATTTCTCTCACATACAGACCCACAAAGCCATCATCCAAGCATGCTTCACAGGCTTCAAGGCCAGCAAGACTTCCCAAATCCTTCTAACATGGCTGGCTGTTCTTCACACAACCTGAGCCTTCTGAGAATAACAACCACGGAAGTAAGAGTGGATAAAATGAAAAAACAGAAGAGAGAAGGATAAGGTGGCAGCACAAATGGAGATGTGTGGGAGAAGGGAAAAGCAGAGGAGGCTCAGAAAGAAACGTAGGACTGGAGGAGACAGGGAGATACGAAGGAAACAAATGGCAGAGAAAGGGAAAGAATTAGAGGTGAAAGCGTGGAAGAGCTCAGCGAGTGAATGACACAGTAATGTATCTTCAGCAAGTGACAGCAGGTGAGGGGAGCAGGTGTTAAATATTAAAGAGTCGCAGCAGAGAACCTGGGCAAATGGCCCCTACTGATATGGGACATCCCAGGCTGGGACAGACGTGCACATCCACACACACACACACACACACCCACACACACATGCACACGCAGATACAGAGACACTAAGAGTAGCATCCGACCACAGTGGCAGAGCAAAGCAGAAAGAACATGCATGTTTAATTCACAACCCTCCATTTCAGCATGTTCCTGTTCCTACACACTGTGACCCTCTGCTCCCCCCTCCACACACACACACACACACATGTGAAAATAGAAAGTTTAAAGTCGAGATGAACAAGGCTGGCAGAGAATAAGCGAGCATATATGAGGCTGAGGTAAAGCCAACAACATGTCTTATTTCCCAAAGCAGTTTCTTTGAAATGGAAGCACAGCATTCCAAACTAATCCTGTTCCTCTCCCGGGCTTACACATACACTCTGTCCACATCCATTCCACGTTCCCTAACCATGTCTCTCTCCTAACTGCACAACATCAAACTTCCCACTGTTTATCCCCTGACACGCATTATGAGGGATGAGGAGGAGGCAGAGACTGGAAAAGAGAGAGAAAGACAGCTGGAAAGAGTGGACAGATCTCTAAGCTGTTTGTCTTTAATTAGGAGAAAAAAAGCATCTTGGTCTGCAGCTGGCAGAGGCTGATTTAACTCACTTAATTTCAGCCAAAATGTTGCTGTACAATAACAATGTAGGGTGATGGTGGATAAGGTTACTATCTAGAGGGCCAGTCTGTTACTAGTGTGCAACTGCAGAATAACCCTGAGGTATAAAGCTTCTTTTATAAGGTGTACCGCCAGGACTTATCAGAATTTCGGATAATAAAATTCTCAAAGCCACAAATATAGACAAAGACAAAATTTACTGAACTGAGAACAAACAAACTGCCATACCTTTCATGTTTTTTACTGAACACACTGAGGAAAAAGTAAGCGAACAATTAAGGAAATGAGATTGGATGCGTAGGTTGCAGAGGTGCCTCTCTCTACAAAAAAAGGCAGACAAAATCTGGTTAAAGACAAAGTCTGCTTTTCTGAGGAAATATAGCTTTGTGTGAAGCATTCCTCGATGACAACAACTTTTAAAGGGGTTAGAAAATCTTTATAGAGACATATGAAGCTGGAAAGGCTGCAAAAGCTTCTTAAAAACCTAGCTGGTCATCAATCCACAAAGACAAGCTGTCAGCAAATGGAGGCAATTCTCCCTGGGAGTGGGCGTCCTGCAAAGATAACACCAAGAATACATTTTGAAATCCTGAAAGATTTGAAAAAGAACTCAAGGGTGACAAGAAAACACCAGCAAAAACTGTGTTCATGTATCATTGATGAGAAAAATCTGTATAAAAAAGATGTAATGGAATGGATAGCATGCAAACCACATTCAAAGTAGGTGTAGGTGTTAAAGAACACTTTGTTCTTTGGACAAAAATCCACAACACTATGATAAGGATGAAATTAACTGTACCCCGAAAACTTGTTCTAACTGTGAAGCACGGTGGAGTGAGCATCATGGTTGGGGGCTACTTTGGGTCCCAGATCCAGTGCAGTCTTTGGAGGAACAATCCACTCATTAATCCAATCTTAAGTCAGAAGCTGTATTTAAAGAGGACTGATGACAAGCAGTCCAAAATTCCTTTGTGCTTTGCAAGAAGCTACATGAAAGCCTGGTAGACGGTTCATTTAAATATGTGCTCACTTAAGCCATCTTGTTCCAGCAGCCCACTTCTCAGGGTGTAATTGTTCCTCAACACCTGACGTGGACCTTGCCAGGTGTGACGTCCGAGCCGGTATTGCTTCATATTTATGTCTCTTGCTCATGTTTGAGGGAGGCTTAGTTAGCATAGGGGGGGTCTAGCCTAGGGACCCTTACTGGATGTAGAAGTCCTGGTATGGAGTCAAACTCATAACTCCCGTTCCATATAGTCTTGCCACCAGAGATGGGCAGTAACGCGTTACTTGTAACGCGTTACTGCGTTATCAGATTACAGTAATCTGATTACTTTTTTCAAGTAACGAGTAAAGTAAAGGATTACTATTGCAAAAACGGTAATTAGATTACCGTTACTTTCCCGTAGGAACGCTGCGTTACTGCGTTACTAAAACCGTGATTTTTTGCGAGAATGTCTCACGACAGTGACGTAAGCGAGTGCGCCGTTAGTGACAACAGCTGTGTGCAGATCAACAATGGATCACATATCGACTGTGGGAGAGAGTATGAGCGTGCAGCGTTTAAAGCGTTTAAAGCGTGGAAGTACTTTGAGTTTGATTCCATAAAAAGTGACAAAAACATTAGCGTCCATCGTTCGTGGGAAGAAAACTTCTTTTTACAGTGAAAAAAAACCCCTAAACTTCCAAGCAAGCACCGAGTGCGCTACGACGTAATGGGAAACTCACAGAGAAACTCGCGGATTCTTCAACTGACCGCTGCGGCACACCTGCACCAGGGTAAACCTCCGCCTACCGCAGTCCTGCTTTACAGGTGAAAATAGAGCAACAGGACCGCTGAGTCTTTGACTTTATTTATTTTCTGCTGTGTTTTACTTGCATCTATTTGAAAGAGTGAGTGTAAACACAAAAAAGATTTTTATTTTATGTGCTGGAATGTGCAGAAAATAGGTTTAAATGTTAAACTAATTTATTCAAGTCAGAGAATGTTGCATATAATTAAATTTTTGCTTGATGCATAAAGTTAAAAGATTAAAACTGATAAAACAAGTTTTAAAAAGAGACTTTTCCATTTGATTACATTTTGTATGATGGATTATGCAGAAAAAGTAGAATTGGGCTGAAAGATCTATCGCTTTATCACCTCTTCAGGTTGTAAATCGTGTTTTAAAAAAGTAACTAAGTAACTAAGTAACTAAGTAATTAATTACTTTTGAAAATAAGTAATCAGTAAAGTAACGGGATTACTTTTTTGGGGAAGTAATCAGTAATTAGTTACTGATTACTTTTTTCAAGTAACTTGACCAACACTGCTTGCCACTACGCTATCCAGCTGCTTATTGAGCACAAGATCTATAGAGGCTGGGGTCTATCACACCAGGTGATAGATGTAGCAATACTGAATGATAGCAACATCAGGAAGAAGGACACGAAAAGCTGCAGAAGTACCAAGAGCTCAAAGAAGAGCTCGAGAAAATGTGGAGGGTAACAGTGGGGCCAGTGGTAGTCGGAGGGCTCGGTGCAGTGATCCCCAAGTTAGAAAAGAATAGAATAGAATAGAATAGCCTTTATTGTCATTGTACAGAGTACAACGAAATTGGAGTGCCACTCCCTTGGTGCAAGTTTCAATAATAAATATAAATGTAAAATATAAAAAGTACAAAAAAACAATCGTTAGTACTCAAACAATAGTATGTACAATATATACAGGATAGCAGCATTAATATAATGACAGTATGAATAGGCGAGTGAATCTAGTAGATCCCAGGAATAACATTCAAGATCTCTGTCCAGAAGAGCGCAGTCCTAGCAGCTAAGATACTGCACAGGATACTCAAGCTCCCAGACCTCTTGTAGAGGACCCGAGCTTGAAGGATAGACCACCCGCAGTGGCGAGAGGGGAATAAAAAAAAATTATATATATTTTTAAAATGTATAAAATATTAAAATGACGTCATTTTAACGTCATTTTAACGAGATTAACACTGACAGCACTAAAATATATATAAAACTAACAGGACCTCTGCCTTTCCCTTACAGTATAAATACCTCATTGTATTTTTGGTGACTTAGTAGAAGATGGCCAAAAATTATGAGTAATCACTTCAGAAATCCTGGTAATTCCAAAGGATTCATGAAAGATTCTTGAAATCCATAAATCTGACAGAACAATCCTGCGCATAAGTCTCCAAGCTTCCCTCATTCCAATCTACAAGATGCTGAACAAAAGATAATCCCTGTACATACATGCACTATCCAAGCCAACTGGATGTGGTCATGCACCGTTATGTTATTACAGTACTTTATTATACAGAAGCCTGCAAAACCAGAAAAATGTACACATACAACAACCTTTAAGACTTTGCTTAACTGTGAGATATGGTAACCTGCCAAGATATCTGAAAAATGTATACATTAAAAAGCAATATTGCTTTTTTTAAAGGTGGCTGGGGGCACGAATTTCAATTCCCTGATTTGCTTCTAAGACAAACATTGTGGAGTAAAAATGAGCATAATTATTATTTTTATGAAAGTTGACCAAAATCACTGATACTGATGGTTCTGATCAGTTTAAAAATGGCCCCCAAAGCTACATTCTCACTACTATGAAAAAAAAAAAAAAAAAACTGAGCCAAACTCAAATTGACAAAAAACCTACTTGAAATATATATATATATAAATCCTCGTTTTAACACTTTTATTATTATTATTTTTTAAATAGAGAGTCATTGCCTTAAGTCACCTCACCCTGGTTCTTTATCAGTTTATATGGATCGCTGCAGTGCCCATCCCTGTTTATAGCTAATAAAAGTGACAACTGGAGAAAGCCTTTACTTGAAATGTGACACAATCATGACAGTTAAGTTGGCATTCTGGCAGCTTAACACTGCTTTAACACCAAGGATTTCACACTTGCACTGCCCACCTCTATGTATATCCATTATTTTAGAGCACAATTTTTTTTTTCTTCTGTATTTTCTTGGCATCATCCTCTTCCTTCTGTTTTTGCTCTCCATCTAAAGCATGCTGTCTAAACTGATACTGTGGCCAGCTAACATACCCAAGGTACCACAGGAGGATCCGCTCATTTTTCCACTCCTCTAGTACAAACTTGATTGGCACACTAACAGAGTGAAGTGTATGTATACGTGGTGACAGAGAGCACACGACTCGCTCAAGCTGCAAAAAAGCACAATGTTGTTTGTTAGTCCACAGTAATCAAGCTGAATTGTTACCAGCCCACTGGGATTTATTTCGATCCTCCAGATTATCGCTACACCACTGACAGCAGGTATGAAAGCAGTGGTCACACTGCCAAGAGATGTTTCACATAGCCAGACTTTTTTTTTTTCTTCCTCCACAGCAAATCATGTTTGCTGGAGTTGGTTTGTTTTTATTTTTCAAAGTCTTCAGACCATTCCTGCTTAAATGTGTCTGATGTTGTGAGATTAATGGGAGCTAATAGAGCTGAAAAAAAAGTGCTGAAGGGGGTTATTGTGAAGCTGTCACGATCACAGAGGGAGCATCAAGTGCAAAGCATGTGTCAGCCTCACTGAGAGTCCTCGGCACCTCTGTAATTATTTTTAATAGGCGCCATCAGCAAATGCTGTAGCACACCAGTATGTCTGACGCTCAGAAATATTATCAAAAGAATCAATCGGTTAATAAACAAATAAATGCCAGCTATATTTTACACCTAATCAAATAAAAATACCAAACTTTTGATTGTTTCTTAAATGTAATATTTTTTGTTGAATTTATGTATTTGTATCTATTTATTAAGATTCTGAACAGTAACAGTATCCATTCACAAATGTGTAAAGAGGCCTTTTACATAGCATATCTGCCTCCCAAAGAATTAAAATAGTTATCTATGACTAGCCGCCACATCTTGTTATTATCATGCCATGTGCATTGTAGCAGTTTTTATGTGGCTCGCCTTATCTGCAAATATGCAATAAAAAACCTCTTATCTCAAAGAGGTGATCATGTCTCCCCTTTAAAATATACGCATCTCTTGTTAAAGGTACAGTGTGTAAAATATCACGACTACATGTCAGTGGACTGCAGATTACAGTCACCTGAGTCCTTCCAATTCAAGTGCATAATCCTAGCTATGGTGGCAACTCTGGTCGTTATTCATCTGTAGTGAGCGCAGGCTGCTGGTTCACTGTTTACCTCCACTGTCAATATAACAAGTGTATTCACTCTGGAGGGCGTACGAGTCAGTGAGTCAGTAAAGCTCATGTCTGTGCAATGACAGCAATACTGAAGTGAGTTGTTGACGATATATCAATAGCTAATGAAAACCTATAGTCCCAATCGTGTCTACAGGAAGCTTTAACACGCACAAGGAAGTTCACTTGTGCCCTCTCATGTCCTTTCCCTACATTTCTGATCTGACAAGGTAGATGTGAACTCGAGCAACCGCATGTCTGAGAATTTTCGATGATCTGCTCATTCACTGTTCTTCCATACCTGCCTGCTAGTGGGATGGTTTTGCCCCAATTTAAACCAGGCATGGAGTCTTTGTTATTTACAGGTAAACCCTGCAGGAGCTGTTGTGGAGGAGCTGGTTAGTTACAGGCCATACACACTCACTTTTACACCTGGGAGCTGCCAGAAATGACCGCTCTCTTGTACTTTTGGCCACCGAGCTGTTCAATTAGAGCAGTCGGGGGCTAAGTACCCTGTTTAATGGAACATTAACGGCAGCGATTGAGAGCGAGAAAAGTTTCGTTTATTTATTTCCCCTATCGTTATAAACTCAGCGGGGAGTCCAAACTGCTGACCTTCACGTTACAACCACAGACCCCCTCACCTTCAAGCCAGTTCTGTCTCCTTTACCTCACTCCTCATTTCTGTTATCCTTCTTTCTTGTCTTTTTCTCTCGCACACGCTCGCGCACTGCATCCCCCGTCAAGGAGCACTTCAAAAGGCTGCTGTACTGCGGCAGTTATTGGTTCCTGTGTTTTGGCTGCTGTGCCCTGAGAGATTTAAAAGCTAAAGAACCAGTTGTGTTTGTCCGTCTGTCTGTCAGTCAGCGAGGTCTACAGAGCCAGCACCAGAGAGAGAATTCAGCTTAGAAAGCAATGTACATCCTTAACTTTGCACTGAGCACCGCACCAAAATAAACACACACACATACGCACACACACACACACACACACACACACACACACACACACACACACACACACACACACACACACACACACACACACACACACACAAATACCCGTTCTTAAAAGATATCTCCTCTTTTTTCTTTTAAAACTAGAAATCTGTTTTTTTGTTGTTTTGTCGTTTTTGTTTTTTCTTGCATCCACTGAGCACTAGACATGATACAGCTACATACAGCTCAGGATTTCTTTTTCTTGTTCTTTCTTTTGGTTTTCTTTGGGGGTGGGGGGTTAGGCTTTGCATAGCCCAGTTCTAGACAAAGCAGAAAATGCATTATTACATATTTAAACAATCCTTGATCATCTGCTAAAATAAAAATGATGTACCAGAGGATGCAGCGTGCTCCATGCAAAGGCGTCTTCTGACCTTACAAACACCTCACTTCTAAATGTGCACTTTGTAACCTTTTAAAAGCCTAATTAACATAAAATTACTTCGGGTGATAGCAGCCATCAATTCAGAGCAATTAAAATTCTGTTTAACTTTGACAGCAGCATTTCCACTTTCAACTTAAACAAACACTAATCTGATGGAGCTGTTGATAGCACACACATCATTCAGAAACCTCCCAGTGTATTATTTTCTCATCTAGAGCATTCATTTATAAGACAAACAACCTCAAAGAGGCATCCCCAAAGTAACTCACTGGAAGCAAATGATTTTTTTACTCATGTACCTACCAGCTGAGAGCATGCAATTCACATGTGTAACGCATGGAGCTTAACATTTTTCATATTGGAAACCAAGTGGACTATATGGACTATATCAGTGCCACAAACATCTGGAAAACAAAACTTAATTGGGGTCCTTATTTTCACTTCCAAAAAACAAACATTGATGTATGCAAAGCAGTCCGCCTTGCATGTGTGTCCTCGAAATGGCCAACATTGCGTCAGGTCACTGACCTTGTCAGCCATAATCATAGAGGAGCCTCCGTGGACTCCCAGGACTGGAAGTTGAGTCTGAACGGACAGGAAGTCAAGGATCTGGGCAATGGCTTCCTGATCGGTGCCATCAGCAAACACGATGCCATGGAGACGAGTGCGAGAAAGAAGCTCACACACCTTGGGACAAAGTAAAACAAACTCTTGCATCAGTTTGTGGCAGGCGATGCATTCATGTGTGTAATGCTTGGTGAATGCCAATGCGTTTCTCACCTGTGTAATCACAGACTTTGGGTCTGTTTGGTTCATCTTCAGCGTGACCACGGAAACATCAAGCGCATCTTCGGGGCGCCGAGGTGGTCGGAGATCCTGGTCGATAACGGCGCGCGTCTGGCCCATGATCACGCCCACGCTGAGCCCTGGGGGCTTTTGGGATGCCACAGGCGCCATCATATGGGAAAGTAGGAGCAACATCCAGCCCACTACACCCATTATACCCTGTAAAACACAGACACACACACACACATCAATACAAATAAGAACCAGTAACAGAACATTTTACTCCTGAAATGATGGCGGGGCTCATATACTGAGCCTGTAACAATATTTCTTTACCTTGACAAATTCTGCCTGTTATCAGCAGCATGTCACAGGTGCAGATGAGAGATGCAGCACCGTGCACTGTCAAGGTAAGAAAATACCTGTATATTCATATTTTATGAACATCTTAAATCTTAAAATAATAATCCTGGAGATCATAAAATCTATAGCCAAGACTTTTTAAGTAAAATAACCAACAAGTCACACAGTTTCCGCCACAAAAAGTGAAATCTTTACTATTTTAATGTAAAGAATGATTTTGAGTCATAAAAAAACAAGAACATGTTCAAATCTACAGTACTTTACTCCCTAATAGGCAGGATAAATTTTGGCAGTGTATTCACATGTCTTCAAAAGGCACAGAAGTGATATCAAAGCTTTCTCACAGACTGGGTTTTATTTATCTAAACACAGTGTGACTCAGATGCATTTAATGATTAATCTCAAGTGCAAAACCAAAGATTAGATGATAGGAAATGACTGCGACTAGAAGCCCATCATCCTCTTTTTGTCCTCTAGTGTTCAAAAATAACTTCTTTCAGTGTCAAAGTGGGCAACCGCATGGAGACCAGGGCTAAACCTAACTAACCGCTAATCGGCCTTCATGAGATGCCCCAAATCTCCCTTCCACTGTCTGCTTTTATTTGAACACAATCTATGCCTTCAGGCAGTATTCACAGCAAAGTGCCAGCTATTAACAGATAAAATAACCCCGAAATAAATAATCTGATTTTACCTCATTCCTGGGGTGGGGGATATGAGAGGAAACCAAAGTGCTAAAGGCCCACACAAGTGTCTGCATCAATCAGTAACATTTGCTGAGATGAAAATGCTCTTTAGCTCTATATCCTAACCAAATTCTAGTCTGAGACAAGCTCCTGCTCCCTGTTTCAGCTTACTCTGTATTACCTTCTTTTTTCTGTAATACGAGCAGATCTAAGAGAAGCAGATGAGTAGAGGAAATGCAGTGTGAAATGCCTTGGGCTGAATGAGAGCTAATGAAACCATGATGCAAATGCTACGTTGCATCTCAGCCAAATTCTTACACCGCCACAGTCCAGCAGAGCTGAAAAACACCCCAGGAGGAAACATCACGTCCACAAAATTAACCTACTGTCTTTTTATCTCTTCATTTTCCCCTCTCTTGGTTTTTAACTTTCCACCCATTTCTCCTAATCATCCGTATCTGTTCATTTTCTCTTAATGCACTCATGTTGTTTTTTCTTTTTATTTAATTTTTCCCAATCTGTCTTTCCAGCTGGGTTAGTATGTGTATCTGATCCATGTCATCTCACACCCGGTCTAATCAGGCCAGTTAGTGAAGGCAGTACTTTCCCAGCTTGCTCTCTCTGCCCTGGTGCCCACATACTAGCCCGGAGCTCCAGCAGCACTTAGCATACGCCGCTAAATCACACACCGCTACACTCCTGTCCCAGGGAATTAGTGTCAGCTCCAACCAATGGGACAAGATTACACTAACTTTCCCTGGAGTTAGCATCAGAGCTAACATAACTGGGAGTCAGAGTGTGCTGCACCGCAGTTTTCAAAACGGTCAACGTTTTGGGTCACTGAGTGCTCACGCTGTCTTGGAGGATTTGCATTTGTGCTTAAAATCACATCCTCTGACTCCTGTGATGTGTCATGAGGGATAACTGTTAGCATTCATGCTAATGTTGCCAGATGAGGGCCAAGCAAGATCTTAATGAAGTAAAATGTTCAGTGAGATAATTCTCTGCCAACAAAAATTGGTGTTCACTCTTTAAAAAAATGACTATGAAAAGGAATTTTTATTTTTTCCCCCAGTGGCTGATTTACTGCAGTGGAACAGACTGCAAGGAGCTTTTTCATTTGTGATTATTAAACATGCTTTCTAAATTGAACAAGTTTGCCTCCAAGCAGGAAATAAGCCTCGTCTAAAAGAACAAAAAATTTTGTTTTCGTAGCTGAACTTGAATCTAGATTTGTGAAAATGATGTATCTGTCAAAAATCGAGACAACACACCCAATGTTCGAGCAGGATCTCGCATTAACGGGCCCCTCAAGCCGCAGCTTCAGTGACAGTGAATCAGAGGATGTCTGCGTGCATGCTGTAACACAACCCAGAGTGATTTTCCTCGGATATAAGCACATTTTGTGGTTCAACAATGTTAGCCCCAACTCCTATTAAATAAAGCTCATGTGGGCGTAATTGCTTAAATCTATCAGTCCACAATTTCATCCTTTCATTCATCGCCAATGAAGCAGACCTACATAGTGCCTCTACATGACAACACAAATTATGCTCTTGGTTATACGGCTGTTTCCCCAAAATACCTTAAAGTGGTATTCCACTCGATATCTCTCCTTAAACCTTCAGAGGCCTCTTGTAACAGATTAAGCTTAGTCAGTCACTGACGGAATTTAAGTGACAAAAGTCATTTGCACAAATATGCAAACAGTTTTTGGTGGAGATTCTCTTTTAGGCATCTGTCATACAAATCTGAATTGTGCGTGTGGAAATGCTGCTTCGTGTTAGAGTTGATCAAATTTGTCTTGCTATTTTTCTAACTAAGGATCTGCTGTCATATGCGTAAAGCTGACAGGCATTTATATAGCACCCTACTAACCTGACTAACCACTCAAATCTATCTATTCACACACATGAAACTCTCATCTATCACATTGACACGCTGATGGTTCCATCAGGGCTATTTGGAATTCAGCATCGTGCTCAGAAACTGGAAGGGCCAGTGATCGAAACCCCTACCGCCGACCTCCTGATTAGCGCCCAGCCTTCTCTACCTCCTTAGGCACAACCTTCCTATGTCAAGTGTTCAGTGCAGTGTAAGAGCTCAACATTGTATTATACAGTCAGATTTCGAATATGGTCAAATCGGTGGTCAGCAACAATGCAGCTGCAGTGGAGAGCTTAGAGAGGGAGGAAGAAAATGAGTCCAATAACAAATCAGTAGAACAGGCCTCTTTAGTGCTCCTCTTCATCATGCTGTAGCAATAATATTGTTCTCAACGGTATTGGTACAGAAACACCTGGGAAATGTGTTGCCCTTTTCCTGAGAAAGCATGTAGCAGCGATCGCTATTAAATCTACTTTTGCTTAAGGGCGAGTTTCTTTAGCGAGAGAAAACGTTAAACTGCACATTAACGGGAGCACAAACGCAGGGTTTTTTGCATTATATCAAACCGGTAGGTTGTTCTCCGCACTCTCAGGGTTCAATAACTTAAAACATATTAGCATTTCTTTTGATATGCACAGCCCCGGTGGTAGCACAGGACAACAACTTCCAAACTAAAATATCTCACCACCCTCTTTCTAGTGTGAGTGATACATAAAAGCTTCTTTTTTTATCATAAAAATATATATATATTTTCAGTTTGGTATGTTTATCCCTGTAATACCCGGTTCTAAAATATTAGTGTCAGGGCCAGATTTATGTGCATATTTGAACTGGCAATCTGCATGAAATTAGCGTCTGATTTTCTAAAGCAGAAGCTAATTATCAGTAACTGGGACTGTCTTTAGGTGCTTTCCGCCTGTAAACGAGATCTCCAAAGATGCACCTCAACAGTGAAACTAGGATGCAGAGGGGTGATAAATCAAGAAAGAAATCAAGCCTAGAAAAGCAAATAAAAATGTGCTGATACTGAAATAAAGGTCCCCCATTAAAGGAAGTTTTTAACTTTCCGAACCATTTACTAAGGTCTTGATTAAACGCTAAGTTAGAAAATTACTGGAGCATGTGAGGCAGGAGTCACTCGGAACATAAAATGTTTGGGGAAATAAAAGCCACGGCAGCTTAGATCAAGATCAACATCACAATCTCCACAGTGGCTTCGCTCGAATTAGCTCTGGTGTCAAGTTCAAGTTCAGCTTTAATGATCTCAGCTTTCCATCCTGCTACTCTGCACAACCTTCCTTTAACAGCTCATTTCAAATCTGAGACTCATCCTCCCAACGCTGACCCCTGACTATTGGGCGAGCCTTAATAAATGTACCAGAATGTGTAGTCGACCACAAAATGTGCACTCTCCCTCTGATGTCTGCGCAGTCCCTTAAATGCTAATTGCATTTGCATTAAGAAGAGAGGCACACAAGCTGGATGCACACAAGCTGCATCTCATACTGCGCTTCCAGGCCGATGCACCCGGTCGATAAATAACACGCACGTCAAAAAAACTTGCACTGATGTCGGCTTTCATACTTGCTTATGACTTGACGAGACTGGCAATGTTAGCAGCGTTGTCTTAAGAATCTGGCAGCCAGTGCATAATGCATACATATATGAGAAGGATGAAGAAAAAGGAGTCCGTGTCTCTGTTGAAGAGAGCAGTTCAGCGTTTGGAAAGATTATAGTGCACAGAAGTTAAAAGAAGAGTTGGCCACCCACCTTTATTGTTTCTAAGTTTTATTTGGCTGCAATACTACTGTGAGAAGCTAACCATGCTCGTCACATTACCAGCCAGTCTGTGCTAAACTGTGTCTCAGTTGGAAAAAACTTGCAGATGGCAGTGTGACGTCTTCAGGGGCATATTTCAGGAAAATGTTTTAAAAGGTGTGGAATCCTTGAAAAAGAAAAAAAACTCTGAGCTTGCCTTTTTATACACACATATATATACAGTATATATACAGTATATACACACACTGTATATACAGTATATATACAGTGTATGTATATAAAAAAACACCCAGCACGCCCCTGCGGGCGGTTTATCCTTCAAGCTCGGGTCCTCTACCAGAGGCCTGGGAGCTTGAGGGTCCTGCGCAGTATCTTAGCTGTTCCCAGGACTGCGCTCTTCTGGACAGAGATCTCCGATGTTGTTCCCGGGATCTGCTGGAGCCACTCGCCTAGCTTGGGAGTCACCGCACCTAGTGCTCCGATTACCACGGGGACCACCGTTACCTTCACCCTCCACATCCTCTCGAGCTCTTCTCTGAGCCCTTGGTATTTCTCCAGCTTCTCGTGTTCCTTCTTCCTGATATTGCTGTCATTCGGAACCGCTACATCGATCACTACGGCCGTCTTCTTCTGTTTGTCTACCACCACTATGTCCGGTTGGTTAGCCACCACCATTTTGTCCGTCTGTATCTGGAAGTCCCACAGGATCTTAGCTCGGTCATTCTCCACCACCCTTGGGGGCATCTCCCATTTTGACCTCGGGACTTCCAGGTTATACTCGGCACAGATGTTCCTGTACACTATGCCGGCCACTTGGTTATGGCGTTCCATGTATGCCTTGCCTGCTAGCATCTTGCACCCTGCTGTTATGTGCTGGATTGTTTCTGGGGCATCTTTACACAGCCTGCACCTGGGGTCTTGCCTGGTGTGATAGACCCCAGCCTCTATGGATCTTGTACTCAGAGCTTGTTCTTGTGCTGCCATGATTAGTGCCTCTGTGCTGTCTTTCAGTCCAGCTTTGTCCAGCCACTGGTAGGATTTCTGGATATCAGCCACCTCCTCTATCTGCCGGTGGTACATACCGTGCAGGGGCCTGTCCTTCCATGATGGTTCCTCGTCTCCCTCCTCTTTCTTGGGTTTCTGCTGCCTGAGGTATTCACTGAGCACTCGGTCAGTTGGGGCCATCTTCCCAATGTATTCTTGGATGTTCCTTGTCTCATCCTGGACTGTGGTGCTGACACTCACCAGTCCCCGGCCCCCTTCCTTCCGCTTAGCGTACAGCCTCAGGGTGCTGGACTTGGGGTGAAACCCTCCATGGATGGTCAGGAGCTTTCTTGTCTTTATGTCAGTGGCTTCTATCTCCTCCTTTGGCCAGCCTATTACCCCAGCAGGGTACCTGATCACGGGTAGGGCGTATGTGTTGATGGCCCGGATCTTGTTCTTACCATTCAGCTGACTCCTCAGGACTTGCCTGACCCTCTGCAGGTACTTGGTGGTTGCAGCCTTTCTAGCGGCCTCTTCATGGTTCCCATTTGCCTGCGGGATCCCCAGGTACTTGTAACTGTCCTCTATGTCTGCAATGTTGCCTTCTGGTAGTTCAATCCCCTCAGTTCTGACTACCTTCCCTCTCTTTGTTACCATCCGACTACACTTCTCCAGTCCGAACGACATTCCAATGTCATTGCTGTATAGCCTGGTAGTGTGGATCAGTGAATCGATGTCTCGTTCACTCTTGGCATACAGCTTGATGTCATCCATGTACAGGAGGTGGCTGACAACTGCTCCGTTCCGTAGTCGGTATCCGTAGCCAGTCTTGTTAATGATCTCACTGAGGGGGTTCAGGCCTATGCAGAACAGCAGTGGGGACAGAGCATCTCCTTGGTAGATCCCGCACTTGATGGTAACTTGTGCTATGGGCTTGGAGTTGGCCTCTAGTGTTGTACGCCACATCCCCATTGAGTTCCTGATGAAGGCTCTTAGGGTCCCATTGATCTTGTACAATTCTAGGCATTCCAGTATCCAGCTGTGGGGCATTGAGTCATAGGCCTTCTTGTAATCAATCCAGGCAGTGCACAGGTTGGTCAGTCTGGTCTTGCAGTCTCGGCTGATTGTTCTGTCTACCAGTAGCTGGTGTTTTGCACCTCTGGTATTCTTGCCAATTCCTTTCTGTGTCCCGCTCATGTATTGACCCATGTGCCTGTTCATCTTAGCCGATATGATGCCTGACAGGAGCTTCCATGTAGTACTGAGGCAGGTTATTGGTCGGTAGTTGGAGGGGACCGGTCCCTTCTTGGGGTCCTTGGGGATCAGGACCGTCCGGCCTTCAGTTAGCCATTCTGGGTGTCTTTCGTTAACTAGCAGCTGGTTCATTTGTGCTGCCAGACGCTCGTGGAGTGCAGTCAGCTTCTTCAGCCAGTAGGCGTGAACCATGTCGGGCCCTGGTGCTGTCCAACTCTTCATACTGGAGACCCTTTCTTGGATATCTGCCACTGTGATGGTTACTGGACCCTGTTCAGGGAGGTCGCTGTGGTCTGCCCTCAGATCCTCTAGCCACTGAGCATTGCCGTTATGGGTTGCATCCTTCTCCCATATGCTCTTCCAGTATTGCTCCGTCTCCAGCCTTGGTGGTGCTGTTCTCTTATTGTTCCCTTGCCACTGAGAGTACACCTTTGCTGGTTCTGTGGAGAACAGCTGGTTTATTCTCCTGCCTTCTATCTCTCTGGTGTACCTCCTCAAGCGGCTGGCCAAGGCTGTGAGTCTTTGCTTGGCAGTTTCCAAGGCCTCAGGTATGGACAGCTTGCTGTATTTCTTAGGCACCTTATTTGTCGCACCTTTCTGCAACTCCGTTAGTTGGCTAACCTCCCTCCGTGCTACTTTGATCTTGCCCTCTAGCCTCCTTCTCCATGGAGGGTACTGCCCCTTGTGGCTGTTCAACTTGTAGCCAAGCATCTCACTGATCACTGCTGCCGTATTGTAGATCAGCTTGTTAGTGTCGGTAATCGTGGTTGTAGGTATTGCCCGTAGTGCTGCATTAACATCATCTAGCAGACCTTCAGAGGGTACTTCACGTAATCTTGGTAACCGGCTACGGGGGATCCAGGTTTCAAGCTTGGCCATGATCCTATTTTTCAGGTCAGTTCCTCTCGCACTCAACGATCCTTCTCCTATCGCACTTGGGGCTATGTACCCAATCTCGGGTGGGGGTGATGATATCTCCCCCCTGACCTGGCGTCCTGACTCCTCCTTGCCGTAGCATTTGTGTTGTACCTCGTCAATCTCTAGCTGTGAGAGCAGTCCCTTCTTTCGAATGTTGGAACACTGAGCTACTAGTTGTTTCGCCGTCATTGTGGATGTTGGGTATCGAAGAATCCATAGGTCCCTCATCCTATTCATGTAGCCCCTTCCGCCGGGGTTACTTGCGTAGTAGCATTCCAACAACGCCCTGTTTTCGTCCCTTGCCCACCGATGCCTTCTTGTTCCAGTAGCCCACTTTTCGTCAGGGTGCCCTGGTTCCTCAACACCTGACGCGGACCTTGTTGATCCGGGCGACGTCCGAGCCGGCATGCCTTCATATTTATCTGTCTCGCTCATGTCTGCGGTAGGCTTGCTTAGCATAGGGGGTCTAGCCTTAGGACCCTTACTGGATACAGACGCCCCAGGCAGGAATCGAACTTGCGATCCTCTGTTCCAAAGGCGTGTAGTTTAACCACTACGCTATCCAGCTGCCCTGTATATATATATATATATATATATATATACATACATATATATATATGCATTAAATTCTACCTTTCAGAAGTAAGTTTGAATCAGTGTGAATCAGCAAATGTCTTGAGTCATTTACAGTCTTGTCTTTTAACTGAGCCAAGTGCACTGTCACCCTAATATAGATTATTGAGTTTGGACACAGAGCGACTGTAGCCTGTGATGTTTACACAGACCTCGGCAAGGCAGAGACGCTAATGTGTGACTGATGGGAGCAGAACTGCACGAAGTCACCCAACATCTCGGGCACGCTGGCTGCTGTAAACATGTCAGACGTGGTGTGGAGTTGGTCTAATGCAGGTAAACAAGTGGCAAGCACTATCATTAGGTATCAATGTCAGATTTACAGAAAGGAAATGGCTGGAAGGGGTGAATATCGTTCAATGGATGTTTCTTCTTTTTTTCACTGCTGCACAGACAGTAAATAAATCAATGCGTGTGCATGTTTCTGATTTGTTAAGGACTCCTAAGAGACAATTTGTAGACAGACAGCTGAATTTAGCACCGTAAGACTGCAGTATTTGCCCATAATCTGCTTGTTTTCAGGTTCAAGTATCGTGAGAAACCTGAATGCTTAAAGAGAGAAAGTGTTTTTTGAATGAAATTTATAGCAAGGCGAGTAAATATTGAAACTAGGCACACACACACACACACACACACACACACACACACACACACACACACACACACACACACACACACACACACACTTAGACACACACACTCTCAAACACTACACACTACATTTAATGGGTATGAAAAATGAGACTGACAGCTTAACATTCATCCGTCTGTCATTTAGCATTTAAATCAATTTTAGCTGATAAAAGTGATATTTTAAAAAAGTCACTAGAAATACAGCACTTGCAGCTGACATTCATGGCACTGAGCGCTTAATGGTGATGCTGGAATTATCTACATCAGATATGTCATTTTAATTGTGATAATATACATCAAAAGTATTTGATACTTTGCAGCTATGCCTTTCCTTTATGTAGGTTTTACCCCATCTGTTGGCAACCAATTAAATCTCTCCATTCATTTCAGACACAAAGAAGCAGATAAGTAAGAACCTACAGCCAGCGGCTAGTTGCTTTAGCTTAACATAAAGACTGCAAACAAAGGGAAACAGATGGCCAACATAAAGAGAAATTCTGCAGATATTACTGAATGAGTTAAATGGAACAAGAATCCGTCGGGTAACAGGAGCAAACCTATATTGTGGAGATCAGGATCAGACAGGAGGAGAATCAGTAGTTTGCCTTTTAATTACTTGGGCTGCATCCTCGACAATAACCTAGTAATGAGGTGCAGCTTAGCCTGCTTCCAGACCTTTTGAATCTCTGCCCACCTCTCAGATTTGTTCGGTCATTTATTAAAGGATGATTTTGTGCAGAATGATTAGCTGATTCTGCCAGTTGGAGGAAAAGCGCTGAGGTCAAGCTGCACCAAAAAGGAGATGATGCATTTCAGCCCGTTTATCCTCAAAGAGCAAGCAAAATAAATAACAGGTGGGTGAGATCAATGCGCCTCCAAGAACTGAAAGTCAGCATGCGGACATGGTGAATCAGCATATCAGTTTGTCAACTGGAAATGACACTGACGGGCTGGTGCTTCTAGTGGTGGGTCGTTTGCTTTAAAACGTGGAATCAGTTAATGCATTTCAAGAGTAATTATAAGCCAAACAACTCTAAGTGGTCCACACATCCACATGCTGCATCTTTTGTGAAAACAGAAAGGAAGAAGCAGTCGAACATTGTGCAGATTTTCAATAGAGCTGTTAATCAATGCTCTGGGCTCTTACAAAGACCTTAAAATGCAAACTTCAAGCAGCACAAAACAAACCAGTCAGCGTCACTGAATGCTCCGAGGCATGTTGGCAGCTCTCAGCTTCTTGGGCTTTCATCGGGGGACTGAGCATGTCATTTTCAATTAAAAACAGTCCTTATAGTACTTGTAAGTGCACCCAGCCAATTTTACAATTACTTCAACATATGAGGAGACTAGATAGTGCGTCCTAATAAATTTGAATGCAGTGTTAATGTGGTGTGGCTGGTCTTGTTTTAATTTTTTTGTACGTATGTTTGTATGTGTGTATATTCTGTGCAAAATGTTTTTACAGACACAAATCAGCAGACGCTACCATGAGAGCAGGTTTCAGGAGTTCGGCAGGTGTCAAGTCATTGTGTCTGTTTGTATGTGCACAGACACTGTCAACACAATGAAGTGCAAAACTTCATGGGTGTGTAGCTCCAAACAGCCCACTGAATTCAGGTGTGCTAGTCTGTGAAATTTCTTCCCTCCTAGATTTTCCACGACTAACTATAACTGGTTATATTGCAAAGTGGAAGGATCCACAGCAGCACAGACCACAAAGTGGCAGATTGCATAAAGTTAAAGTCCATAAAAAGTATGAAAAAGTCACCAACGCTCTGCTGAATAAATATCTGCAGACCTCCAAGCCTTCTCTGGTGTTAACATCAGCGCAATAACTGTGTGTCCCGGGAGCTTCATGGCATGTTTTTCCATGGCTGAGCAGCTCCTGTTAGTGTAATGTGTAGGTGTCCCAGTGCTTTTGTCCGTGTAGTATAGCTGTGTCCATCTTAATGAAGGTTCTTATTTTGCAGTTAAAGCAGCATGGAAGGGTTTCTGACATTATTGGTTAAGAGGAACTGAAAATTCTTCTTGTTCCTTTTTTAAATTAACATCATAGAAAAGTCAAACATCAAATCCACAAGCACGGATATAGTGCACCAGGTTGACCCACATGCTTTTAGGCTATTACAGAGGTTTGGTTTCAAATCTACGTTCATGTTTTCCCTGCTTTCCTGTCTTCTCTACACTGTTCAACCTCAATAAAGACTAAAAAGCCCCCCAAAAGACCAAGTCCACATTCAAGGGGAACCTGTACATTTAATCCAAGTATCTTCTGTCACTCACCACAGAATGTCTAACTTAGGGTCAGACATTATTATCTATAATGAAACGCCTTCTTGATTTTGTAACTGAGTATGGCTGTCGATAGCTCAGGTTCTTTGAGTTGAAGAATGAATGAGCGCAATCAGACTCCTTTCACATGGTCGTGTTTGAAGAACAGAAACATCTGAAGCAGGGGGGAAAATCTCATTTAACTTCATAGACTGCATGTACTCCAATTTCATCTTAAGTAGGCTGGACCATTACAGCTATTGCTTAATAACATGCATAAAAAAAGAGCTCCAACTTTCAGTGTTACAAAGTTTAACTACAGATTCAGTCCCTGAGATGTCTGAATTAAAAATTTATTTGGCTGCCACAGCTACCCATCACCTTCCTAGCAGATGCAGCTATGGTATAAGATAATCCTATGTGATTACATTATTTTTAAAAACACTTGATCTCTGACCTTGATCTTAAGGTCAAGGACACTGAGATTCCTTTGGTATCCAGTTGAAAATCCTGAGTGAGTTTTTCTCAAGTTAATTGTCAGTTGTTCACACCCCCCTCTTGGCAGCCTGACAAAGAATGACAACAATGCCCCATCAGCTCCTTATGGCTGAGGGGCTAACAGTGTAATTGTAAGCATAATGCTGGTCTTATTTTTTCCATATTATAAAGAAATGCTGCTGTATGAAATCGGGCTAATCGGGTTTATACTGTTAGAAATAAAGAAAAACAGGACTTTATCCTGTAATTAAACAACACAATTTACCTATGAATTCACAGAATTTTACAAATATTCTATTGTACATGGTGAAAAAGGCATGTTTTTGTTATCTAATTTAAACTAAGTTTATCTTTTTTAAAAAGCTGTCATTTTTACTAAGGCAGTCTCAGTGTTATGTCTTTGTCAGCAAGAAGACTGTAAAAACTGCTGAAATTACAATAAAAGGTCCACAATTTATGCTCTCTTATTTAAAATATTCAGGTTTTCCAAAGTCATTGAGTGGGCTGCATTGGACCCTTTGGTGAGATGGTTCTGACTTGTAGGGCTGTATGTTTGACACCCGATCTAAAGTAAAGCTGTCAGTAAAATCACACAGTCATTTATTCATAGAGAAATTTCATATTTTACAATCTTACATTTTATAAATCTCAGAGAAAATGGTCAGGAAAACAAATTAAACTAAAAATTACTGAATTAAATCAAAAACATCCCAGAACAAAAATAACACATTTAAGTGCACAGCACAACACTTAGATGACACGGCTTCACATTTCCACAGGTGCAGTGCATCACCTGTGAATAATCTTAATACATCTTTGCTTTCAAATTACACATTTCGATGTGATTCTCCTGACCTTCGATTGCCGCGGTTCATTTTTCCAGGGGTTGTCGTGCGTTTGCTAAAGTACGGCGTGTATCATTATCCACCCACCAGACACTAAATTGCAAAACAAAAATGTTTGCTGTCTTGATTTGATGGCAGAATATGGTGGAAAGAGCTTGTTTGAAATATCACACTTTTATTTGTTTAACATTGACACGAGTTCCAAGTGCCTTCCTGCTTGTCCTCGATAAAAACGGCTGCCTGCTGCCTGCTCCCCTCTAGACGCAGTCTTTTAACAGCCCAACAGCCTTATCCCACATCAAAATTTCAGTAACTCTGAGAAATGTGTGCTCATCTGTTAGGGGGGCAGACTTTCAGCCAATTCTTTTAGTCCTCTTTTTTTATGTCACTGTTGTATGTGCGGATATATGTGGTATATGTTAACTCTGCATGACTTCTGTCATTTATATTTCATTGCTGATAAATATGAAAAAACAAGCACAATGCCAAACACCAAAAAGGACATTCTGTCTAATTCATAAGGGGCCTGCACTTGTTCTCTTTGTTACTGTGTTTGTGGCTATGACTATATGCTGTGTGAGTTTGACTTTGAGGGCATTTGTGTTTCTGTGCAGCACCGTGTCAAGAAAGAGACAGGTAAGAAAGACGCAGCCCCTATGGAGGAGACTAAAAGGCAAAAGGTGAGACAAGATGAGGGAGGAAAGAAAGGGAAAATAAAGTTATTATGAAAGTGTGCCAAGGTGCAGAAATGTAGTCTTTGAGGCTCGATGCTGTCTGAGAGATGGAGAGAGGACTTATTATAAGGTAACATTAACTCTCATCTAGGATTCTGTATTTGGGATGCATGAAGTCTGACTGTGATTGTTTTGGTTTGTTTTTTTTAGTTCCAGAACTAATTAGTTTACATGTCAGAATTCTTTGCATATGTCTGAAGCAGCTGCCAGTCAAAGTTAATTAATTAAAATGGTCATGTAAAAAGTGTGTCTGACCCAAAACTGTAAGAACAGCAGGGTTACAAGAACACTGCGCAGCGTGCTGAGCTGGGACTGGCCCGCTCTTATGAATATACAATGAGATTTTTTCTAGATATCAATTATTGAAAAGGACCTGAAACATTAAAATGACACAGGACAGTTGTAGACAATCATTGCCTTGTTAGACAATCTGATGTAATGATGGAATAAATTCACGCTTTAATTTTTAACCAAAAAACGAACGTGCTCTTGTTTTCATGCATGACAAGTGCGCCAATCTCTTACACGATCCATTATTGATGAAAGCAAAGACATTTATTAATCCGCAGAATGCCGTAATGTCTAAAGAACATTACTCTGTACAAAGTTGAGAAAGTGACTGATTTCAGCAGAGCAGATTCATGCATGTAGAACGTTGTTTAGTGATTATCTGTGGACGAATGACAGAGCCGAGACACGTGTGTAATCAGTACCGTTGTAGAAGTATTTTTGCAAGATTAATCATAACCTAACAGGGTCAATGTAAATAAACTTAGTGTACAGGTAGGGCCTTGGTAAAGGTAGAAATCCCTACCTTGTGGTATGAATCTGACTCCCTATTCCTGAATTTCCAAACTTGAGAGCATTGACCTTGGCAGAACGTGCACTCTCCAATAGTTTTTCCAGTTATTTGATTTGGGGATAATTTGGGACTAACTTGGCAGGTGTGCGTATGTGCTGTAACGGCATTTAAAAATCAAAGGTTTTGTTTATCGCTACAAAACGATGAAAAATGATCCAGGCAGCTTGTACTTTTCACTTCCATGCCCCCGTCAGAGACACTCATCATGGTCTAAATGTGCTGCAAATTTTAAAAGCTCCAGGTCAGAATCACTTCTCTTTAAAAATCATGATAGTAATCTTATCAATATGAACCTGATCCAGTTCTTAGTTCCTCAATATCAAATACAGTGCTTAACAGAAACTGAATCAAAACAATATTTTTAATGCTAAAATATAATTATTTTTGTTATCAATTCATTTTCAAATGTTTTACAAAAACAGAAACCTTACGATCACATTGCATTTTTTAATTTACATTTCTAAAAAGAAAAATGTATTTTACTGGCTGAATGTTACGCTTAGTTGTTTTCTGACTTCTCGTAGGTCCAGTGTTTCCCCTCAATGGTTTGTGCAAAAATATGTTTCCTCCCTTGAGATGCTTTGCTCGGCCTTTACTGCTGCACACCTTCAGTAGCTGCTTGTTAACCTGACATCCATACATGGCAATGCCCTAACATTACTTCCACCATGTTTGACAGATGATGCATTATGCTTTGGATCATGAGCTGTTTGTTTCCTTCTCTGTGGTTTTCTCTTTTCATCATTCTGGTCTTGGTTTCATCTGTCCAAGGACATTTTTTCTGGGCAGGTTCACATCTCAACTGTTCTCACTGTTCGAAAACTTCTGGAGCGAACTGTGCCGAAGAAGCCACAGTACTTCTAATCAGAGCAGTAGTGGCCGTTTTCCCAAAATGTCACCATAAACACTGTAATACTTGCACAAGCTCTGAAAACAGATGGGAACGTGCTTCAGATTTGGCACTGGAAATCAGTTTGTGGCAGCTCAGACGCTGCATAATGTCAACATCTATGGATGCATCCAAGGAAAAAAACTCAAACTCTAGCTTACTCTTTGGCAACAAACTCCAAGATTAAATTTTGCTTAAGAACACGAAGAGACATCTGATGAATGCATTCTTTGATCAGATATGACAAAGATAAATTAATTTTGCTGATGTGGAGTCCCACACGTTTGACGTGAACCTAATCGGGACTACCAAACTGAATTCTTAGTGCCTACAGAGAAGCACAGAGGCTGGAGTGTGATTTTAACGGGCTTTATGAGTGCAGTCTCCAGAAGTCTGGCAGGTAAGGAATTTTCCAGCGTTAGTGATCAAACCCACGTTGCCAAAACCACACAGGAGGTTTCTTTAAGACCAACAGTTGGAAAAGCTATGACCTGACCAAGGGTGAGTCTGAATACATAAGGCGCCTTAAAGGAACGAGCAGATATTAGAAAATTACAAACATAAGGATTAAATCCATCATTAAGGACACAGAACGTACTGAAAAAACAAAAGACTTAATCTTTGTTGTGAAATTATACTTTGGAGACTGTTTTTTAATCATAGCCAATCAAAGCTCTTACATAAGAGCAAATAACCAAGCAAACCTCAGGAGTAATGTAATTATGTAAGGTGACACAATTTTGAGTCATTGGGCAATGAAGTGATATTGCAGAGTGATGTACGCACTTCTGTTTTATACATAGAGAAGATCTAGTGTGTGTTTGAATGCGATGGACAGCTGAAACCTGCAACCTTACACATTCGGCATCTGAAATATTGTGATGTGAAATAATACATTTGATGACAGACTCCGACATGAAATCAATCCCTGATCATGCGTGTTTGAGCACGGGAGCCTGGTCAGCATATGGTTTTTGATGTGCTGCTCATTGCTGTTAAAAACTACACTTGGCAGAAGGCGACAGAGGCTTCAAATATTCCCACATCACCAGATGCACTGTCTGGCTGAGACAGCACCTGTCGCCGGCGCAGAAGGGAGCATTATACCTGGCGTAATATATTTTGGATGATCTGTGGCTGTATTGGGAATATTTTTGGCCTGTGCATCCTGCTGCCTGGCAGAGTTCTCAACAAGATCATGTTGAGGGAGGAAAAAAGGAATGAAAACTGACTGGACGTGACACACTAAATCATGGAGTGATCAAGGTCCTATTCATGGGGAAAGCTGGTAAAAATGACAGCATCTCCAAGATTTTCAGGAAAGTAACAGCATCATTTTATTTGATGATGCCTTAAAAACTTCATCGCATTTACCAAGATGCATCTCAGCTGCTCCACTGACCATTTCTTTTTAATACACCACATCATCAGGAGGGCAGAATCAATCGGGCAGTGTCATACTCCCAGACATTTGATTGCCATGTTATATTTTATGGGCATGTATTAGTATGCAAATGTGTTTTGGATTGGGAAACCAATTGCTGGTAATGCTTTTGCTCACATATTTATCAAATCAGCGTGTTTGTATCTTCAAGGTAAGAAGTGGACTTTTGAAAAACTGCTACACTGGGTTGTTAGCATTAAATTACGCTAACTGCTTAAATCAAAGTGTGGTTTTTATTAAAAAGCAATCACCCCCCTCCCCCTTTGCAGATTTATTGTTTGTTTTACAGTTACATAATTAAAGCAATAATTATTTTTGTGCAGGACTTTCAGAGCTGCACTGCCCTCCACACGGCTTGAATAACACAAAAGAATCAACAGCAGAATCAATAAAAACAGAGTTGGTGCTCCAGGAAGTCTCTTAGGTGCCATGTTTGTACAAATTGGAGAGAAGAGAGGCCTCTGACTGAGGCGAAAAAACACAAAGCAACAGCTGACTACATGAGAATACATAACACCATGGATGACTTTAAGCAAATCAATAATAGATAAAAGAGCCTAAATTTTGAAAGCATTTCTTTTCTTGACAGAAACAAATACAAACAGGTCCTCCCCGACATGGGAAATTAGGTTTTTTTTAATAGTTTTCTGATGAAAGTGCAAATATCTGTGCATAACACCGTAGGTATGCCCCCTGGGTGTCCATTGATACTTTGAGAATTTACTTCTATTCACGCCATCAAAAGATTTGAACTCCAGCTCCATTTGCATGGTGAGGTATCATCGCTCTGATCTCTGGAGGGACATATGCCCTATTCAGACATGAGATACGTAATCCTGCCGCTTTCATCGCTCTGATAATGTGACAGTTTTCTGTCATTCAGGTCACTTTTATACTCCTCACGTCCTTTTAATGTTGCTGTTTTCTGGCAGAGACATTTTATAAGGAGGAGGAGACCGGGCGCTCTGCAAGAACGTGACATGCTAAAGATGGCGGTTTTCCTGTCCTTCTTCTAAAAAAAAAAAAACAATTAACGGCCCAGTTAGGAACATTTATTGGCCACTCATATAGCTGACCTGATGCATGGCAGATGCAATTCGCAAATCATCATCACAGGAAAGATAGGTAGGTAAATGTACTTGCCTACTTTGTTTTGGCTTACTGTCTCCATAACACGACTGCTGGGATATTGGACATTCCCATGAGAGGGAGACAGAGAGAGAGAGAGACAATCATGCTGGGTGTGTTATGTTTTGCCATATGAGCAAAAGATTTGGTGCACTGATAACGCGCACTGTCAGCACCTAATGAAGTTTACCAGACTTTCTTTGCTGTTGTCACTGACAGCAGAGTCAATATGTTTGTGCAGCAGCTGCCCCCACTCCTGGATTGGGAATTACAAAAATGCATCACAGAGGATTTTTTTAATCATACTGCAAATTAGAAGCAGAGCTGATTAAATACCGGAGCCACGTATAGTTGACATTTTGTGTCTGCCTATCAGTTAACACGATGGCATGCAGTTCAGGCCTCTGATATGTCAAAGTTAAGAGATCAGACGCAGCTAGTTCTCATAGTCATTCAAATACAGCTCTGATATGTTCACATGTAAAAGAGGGCATGTCTGAAAGTCCACTGTGTGACTGGAGGTCGTGGCAAAACATTTGTCATACACACTCAGTTCCTGGTATCCATATTTTTATTCAGGATTCTTTTAGAAGTGAGTCTTTTTCTTCTGCCTCCAAAATCAAACAGGTGAAAAGGTAATGACAGAATATTGGTCCAAAAATTTGAAAGATCTCCTAAATTTTCCCTCTTTTAGCTGTGCCAAAGAAACAATAATGTTATAGATAAATAATTCCATGTGACACCTTTCTCAGCAACTGTTCATGATTGTCAATTCCCTTAATGCTTAATATAGTGTCTCTATGCTGCAGAAACTGAAAGATCCACCCCTCTGTGTTGAGTCCAAGAAAATCTGTCTTACTTTAACATAATAACGCGCAGATTTAAAACCACTTTAAGTGATGTGACTACAGCAATTGCCAGTATTTTTGTGCTAAACTGAGTAAAAAATCATCACAAAAACCCCAGTTAAAGAATCTTAATGTGATAACTGAACCATAAATGTTTTTTCTTGAGTAAATAAACAGGTTTTTCCTGCACTGAGGTTTTATTTCAAAATTTAATTAGAGGAAAAACCCCTTTGAGATGCACCATGTAATTTTTTAAACAGGGTCCTCAGACGCAAAACTTATTAAAAATTAAAAATAATTTAAACAATAACAAAAACAAAAATTACATGCATAAATAATGATGCTAATTAATTAAACAATCTAATAACACAAAAATAACTAACAGCAAAATCAGCAAGGTCATACACAGGAGGGCTCTCCACCATACAAACCGAACTACCTAACAGATCAGCCACAAGTGATATCCAGTCAGTTTAAAGTCAAAAACTGAAATTCTGAAGTACTAAAAGAACAATCAGTTCAGTTCCACCAAAGTCCTAGTCACACAGTTAAGTACATATGATGACTGAACTAAAAGGAGGTTTTAATAAATACAAACTGTATTTATAAACGATGGATGCATCCACCATGACATGATCCCATGTTTCTCGATTGACTCATTTAGGGTGCTTCGAAACCTCAAGTGGCTTGGAATATTAACCATTACTATTTTGGTGTTTTGGAGACATATTTGGATGAACCAAACTATTCATTTGTGCTAGCTAACATAGCTATAAAAGTGCATCCACACTCACAGAAACCTGCTAATTAATGCAAAAATAAAATGCTGATATTGTTGAAAGCACTTACTTCTCCAAAGGTTTGTTTTTACAGTTAACTGCACAGCAAGTCACAGAAAATTACACCACAGTCCAATTAATATAGTCCTTATTTGTAGAAAAAAAAGATTAATCACAAAAAAGAAAAATAGTAATTGAAAACTAGGGCTAATGACAGGCCAATGGATAAGGATTAAGGCCTGATTAATATTAGCCATCTGCTGATATATCAGTGTTTAACAGCTGATGCATGAAAAAACGAGAGGGAGAAACACCCTTCAAACACATTATGTGTTGATATTGCACAGTTGGTCCACCAGCGGGCACTCTGCAACTTGTTACCCTGTTGGCAGTACCTGATTGGAGCAGCACAAACAGACCCAAGTGTGCTGATTGGAGCATAAACAGGTTTTCCACAACTTTTTGTGACAATAAAACAACATTACTTTTAAACTGCATTTTCATATTATCTTAGTAAGAAATATAACTAAATATAACACATGTTAGGGAAATCTGCTGGTGTCTCTGAAAGAATATTGCACTTTTAACTCACCAGAAATCATGATTATCAGCAATTTCCTTGCATCTTCAGACTTATTCCAGTCTATTGCCATAATTTCAGCAACTAAAATATCAAGATTCATATTTTTAACTCTGCCTCATGCATATTGGAAGATGTTGGATTTTAATATTCCAAACACAGAAGAGAATAGAGTGGTCACTGAAAACGATCAAAAAGCATGTCTGAATTATTAATCTGTAAACAACATGGAAAATTGGAACATTATGTTGGAAGACATGGAAGATTATGATTTCAGTAAGTCTAAGATTAAGTTACATTTATGCAGTCAAATGCATTTTTATCAAATAGACAGGCGGAAAGCCAGTCATGGGCAATATACATTTAGTAATGCGTTAGGTTTGTTTTAAATAAAATGTATCATAAAAAATGTGACGACATCAGTCTAGAGGTGACATATGCCAGCCTCCAGCCCCCTGAAGTGCATAAACTAAAAATAGCACAAAGACAAGACGAGCAGACTTGAGTACAGATTGTTCACATTTTCTTTTCAGCAGTCCTAGAAAGTCAATAATCCAGATCAGCAGGCTGACTCATTTACTTGAGGCTAGAATTTACAGTTTGAAAACTCCAGATCTAAAAGATGTATGCTGTAGTGACGCTACACTGTATACAAGATAGAACAGGGAAAAAGCTCAGCAATGACGAGGAATAAGATAAAGCAGGCACAGTAACAGACTGTTCATGTCAGCAGATCAAACGGTTAACTAAATTTAACTTAATGCATCCTAAAACAAAACATAAGAGGAAAAAAACAGACATACACAACATTTTTCATTCAAAGAAACTTCAAAATCAGATACTCTGATTACACTGTGAGAGAAGGGTATTGTGCATTTCATTGTGGAGATTATAGTAAAAATTCAAAAAGAAAAAAAGACCGTTTCTTCAAGGTAATGGAAAAGTCAGGGATTGCCATCATCACCATGGATGGATAAAGCACGGACTATTTTAACCTGAGGTCATGAAATTTCCTGTAATGGAACCATTTTCGCCTTTCCTTGAAGTGAAGAAACTGTACCAGTGTTGGTAATGGGCGAGCTCTAGCCTACAGCGTTCGATACTGTCGACCATAATATCCTATTAGAGCGATTAGAACATGCTGTAGGTATTACTGGTACTGCACTGCAGTGGTTTGTATCATATCTATCTAATAGACTCCAATTTGTGCATGTAAATGGAGAGTCCTCTTCACACACTGAGGTTAATTATGGAGTTCCACAGGGTTCAGTGCTAGGACCAATTCTGTTTACATTATACATGCTTCCCTTAGGCAGTATCATTAGAAGACATAGCATACATTTTCACTGCTATGCAGATGACACCCAGCTCTATCTGTCCATGAAGCCAGATAACACACACCAATTAGTTAAACTGCAGGAATGTCTTAAAGACATAAAGACCTGGATGGCCGCTAACTTTCTGCTTCTTAATTCAGATAAAACTGAGGTTATTGTACTCGGCCCTGAAAAGCTTAGAAATATGGTATCTAACCAGATTCTTACTCTGGATGGCATTACCTTGGCCTCCAGCAACGCTGTGAGGAACCTTGGACGCACATATTAAACAAATATGTAAGACTGCTTTCTTCCATTTGTGCAACATCTCTAAAATTAGAAATATCCTGTCTCAGAGTGACGCTGAAAAACTAGTTCATGCATTTATTACTTCCAGGCTGGACTACTGTAATTCTTTATTATCAGGATGTCCAAAACACTCACTGAAAAGCCTTCAACTAATCCAAAATGCTGCAGCAAGAGTCCTGACAGGGACTAGAAAGAGAGAGCATATTTCTCCTGTTTTGGCTTCCCTTCATTGGCTTCCTGTTAAATCCAGAATTTAATTCAAAATCCTGCTCCTCACATACAAGGTCTTAAATAATCAGGCCCCATCTTATCTTAATGACCTTGTAGTACCATATCACCCTATTAGAGCACTTCGCTCTCGCTCTGCAGGCCTACTTGTTGTTCCTAGAGTATTTAAAAGTAGAATGGGAGGGAGAGCCTTCAGTTTTCAGGCCCCTCTTCTGTGGAACCAGCTTCCAGTTTGGATTCAGGAGACAGACACTATCTCTACTTTTAAGATTAGGCTTAAAACTTTCCTTTTTGCTAAAGCATATAGTTAGGGCTGGACCAGGTGACCCTGAATCCTCCCTTAGTTATGCTGCAATAGACGTAGACTGCTGAGGGATTCCCATGATGCATTGAGTTTTTCCTTTCCAGTCACCTTTCTCACTCACTATGTATTAATAGACCTCTCTGCATTGAATCATATCTGTTATTAACCTCTGTCTCTCTTCCACAGCATGTCTTTATCCTGTCTTCCTTCTCTCACCCCAACCGGTTGCAGCAGATGGCCGCCCCTCCCTGAGCCTGGTTCTGCTGGAGGTTTCTTCCTGTTAAAAGGGAGTTTTTCCTTCCCACTGTCGCCAAAGTGCTTGCTCATAGGGGGTCATATTGTTGGGTTTTTCTCTGTATCTATTAAGCGCCTTGAGGTGACTTTTGTTGTGATTTGCCGCTATATAAATAAAATTGAATTGAATTGAATTGAAATTCCCCCATATTTTCATACCAGGCACATCTTCTAGCTGGGATTCCTCCATTGGTGTCCACATATTCTATAAAATAGTTTAGATAATGTTCCTAAACGTCTTTTGAGTTTTGAATCTGATATTCTTTCAAGTTCTACTCTGATAGTGTTAAATTCTTGTTATGTCAGTTTGTACTGGTGGCCCATTTCCATCATCAGATTGTAATTTTCTGCTGGGCTGGGGAACCGACTGTATGGCACCAAGTAAGCTTCATTTGTTCATGAAGATGCTCAGTCTTATTTGTGTTAACTCTCTGTTGTACTTCCGACAGATGTACCCACATTTTAATCACCAGTACTTAAATGTTACTATCATTATAGATTTGATTTGCTGTAAAGGATCCAAAATTGTTTTAAGAGAAACCTCATACAGGTCCGCTGTGAAAAATTCATTCCAAAAAACTGCCAGTCTACAGCTCAAACAACCATATTTGATGAAGCATCTGCATCACATGACAGCAGCCGATGTGTTTTCTTGTGTTTCAGCCCAAATGACAGGAAAATTACAAACACAGACATGATAAGAAGTTATAATAAAAGAGCAATTCAAATCCCTTTCAAAAGTCTTTAATAACAAATTATCAAACAACTGCTGAACAAGCTGCCTTTGACGTTCCAGTCAGCTCGCTTCAACACACGCTGGATTGGACAGCAGGCAGCAGCCAAACGAGACAGTTATTAGGTTTTTACTGTGCCCAAATGCTCCCAGTATAAAGTATAAAAGTCGTAGGTTTACAGCTGTGTTGAGTTGCCCTCTATCCAGGGTCACTCTGAGTCTGAGGACAAACCTTGTTAAGCTAGCAAAACAGGTGGTGCTCAGAAGTGCCACACAGGCTTTTTTTGTTTGATACACACGGAACGAGGGTTTCATTTCAGCTAAAGTCACCTCACCAAACTGTCTGGTAAAGAAAGTTAAGCACGTGCTCAGAAACAAAACGAAACATTTGTGGGCTGCAATTCTCGAATCTTTTTAGAAGCTTATTTCTTGTGTACGCATGAAACAAGCCTTAAAAGAAAACCCTCAGCGATGTGTGTGTGTGTGTGTGTGTGTGTGTGTGTGTGTGTGTGTGTGTGTGTGTGTGTGTGTGTGTTTTAACTCTAATTATATTTACTGAAGTAAGGAAGAAATAATATGGGGAAGAAAATAAAGCCATGTTACTTGGGCTAAAGCTGATTGATAAAATTCCTTATGGACTTAACATCATTGGCACAGTTAGTGCTGTGCACACAGCGCCAGCCTTTCCTTTTTGTAGCTGTAGCTGCTGGGTTTTCTAGAGAATTACATTTACTATTTTTTTATACATTGCCTTTTGCCAATAGAAAGACGGTGCTGCAGTAAAAAAAAAAAGTGTGTGTGGCTCCATAATACCATTGTCTAAAGAAAGCCCTACTGTGCATGTGTTATCTCCTCTGGTTTAATAATGTCTGATTCATTGTAAAAATGTCTTAATCATCTCAGTCACACATTGAGCTAATTGTGCCATAACATATGTAAGGCATGAAACTGTGAGAGCAGGAACTACATTTCATGGAATTAGAGAGACTTCAGCTACACACCAATCTGTGTTAGAGACAAAAAAAGTGATGAAGTAATGCTGATACCTTTATGTGAATGATCTGGTCCTCGTAGCCATGAAAAACTGAATCAAATTGGATTTAAAAAGCTAAAGAATGTCTTAACTAGGACAGTGTTATATCAGTCTCAACCAAAATCTGGTGTCTGTAAAAGCATAAAATTGGAATATGGGTTTTGGGTGTTAAGTTGGCCGAAATGACAGAGCCAGGCTGGCCGCACTTAGGCACCTCCTAAGCCTCTTTCTCAGCCTAGGAAAAAAAAACCTTCAGTGACAAAGTGTAAGAGGCATCATTTAAGGTAACAACCCGGCCTCCTAGGAATCTGGATTCTTCTCAGAGCCACATGTTGTGCCTAATACTAATCAAGCTAATTCTAAAGCACAGCATTCAAATAGGCACATAAGGGGGAGGTTACAATCCAAAATGAAACTTCCACCATCTTGAAAGCCTTAAGCTTTCAATTGAAAGATTAATACTGACATCAAAGGGGAGCAATCTGTCCGCATCCATTTATTTAAATATATATTTTCAGAAAAAAGCCTGCTATCAGTATTGAGGATTAACTATTTTGAAGGAACATTGTCAATTCACAGTAACCCCAATCAGTAGTTTTATAATAATTATGGATATAATAAAATTATAGGTATTGATCCTCCCGCACTACACTGCAGCAGATCCTCTTGGCAATATGACTTTTATGTTTTATTTTTGCTTTTACCCATCCGTGTTTTGGGAAGGTCTCTCCACTCATCAACTAGATTTCCAGCGAGAACAGGCAGTTTGATGTTTGTTTTTTTCAGTAAAAACATCAGATAAATCCAGTAAGTGCTCTCAGCCTCGCGGTAGTGACTCTAACTAGTGCCATATACAGTGTGTTTCGCTAGGGAGTTACTGTAATTGAAAACAGTCATTAAAAAGGGAGCATTCTTACTTCATTAAGTAGCTGGAGGCACCTCTCAACATGAACGTTTATGTTGATCCATGCCTGCTGGATTTCTTAATAAGCAATTGTTTGCTAACATGTCCACTATAACATTGGAAGGTGCTAATTTATTAATATTGTTTTTGCAGAAATTTATGCTATGGGCAAGTACACCCCCGTGTCCCAAAATTAACGCTGCTTTAACAATACGTTTTACTTATCAGCCAGTTTCAGGTCCTTGAACAAAGACTGTATATAAAAGATGCGCATAGCCATTGCCATCCCTCATTGGTTAGTAAAGTCCTGTCTTTGGGTGAAGTCGTGAGCGAGTGAATCTGACAGAGACGCAAACACAACAGTTTTCACTTGTTTCTTCAATTTGTCCTGATGCACTTGGATTTAAATCCAGCTTCCTGTCTCTCTGTGTACCTGACCTGTCCCACTACATGATATTCACACAATAGTGTGATTCTTGTCTGTCCTTGCATGTGATTGGCCACATGCTCAGCCCTGAGCAGGAAGGGCTGAAGACTTGGCTCTGCCCAACGGAGTCGGCTCTTTTCGTGCGCTACAATCGGCTCTTAGAGTCATTTGTGAACAACACATCACTAAATGACATCATAAATTTATCAGGGAAAGAGTTTACTGAGGTCATAGATAAATGGGAAGGTCTTTTTTTTCACAAACTTCTTTTTGCAATCAAAAGAGTCGACCCCCTTAAAGCCCTTCAACACTGTCTTCCCTTTTCAGACCCAGATGTTACATCCATCTTTTATATAGAGTCTTTGGCATTGGGCTGCTTGGAGATGGTGGCCAGCAATGACAACCAAGATTCGCCTCAGATTGATAAGGGGCCTGGCAGAGCCGTTCTATTAAGACATTTTTTTACCTATTAAAAACTGTTCTGTTGAGTCTCTCCCCAGAATTGGACTCCCTTCACTTTTTACTGGGAGAGTATGACTGTTATGTTTCGCTCAGTGATAAACTGCTGAGATGTATTGACGTTCCTGCAGCCCTGTCAATACAGGTCAATAAAAGTTATAAATTACTTAACATCCCACCCCTCCTTATCTCACTACAAGCTCAATATAAAATGTTAATAATAACAGATTGCTTTTCAGCTAAAACTATTTGTATGGACAAAGTGAAAATGGCATGAACCGCTGTTATAAGGTAAAGTGAATGCAGGTAAAGGCAGCATGGATGGTGTCGTTAAACCATAATGAAAAATAAAATTACTTTTATGATTTCTAATTGTATTACTGAAATGTTAATGCAGTATAGCAGTCTACATGAAGACATCTATAGAAAAAAATAAAGGAATTGAAAGGCCATTTGATGGACTATCCAGCTGGTCCCTCCATCTGCAACAGAGACATTTGGGATGAAACTGTTTTGACAGGTTTGCTGATGAAAATAGAATCATGAAATGCTAATTCTTCTCAAGATGTATAGATGGCAATTTCTTGGTTACAGCCCTATTATGCTTGTCACGTCTCTAAATCCACCCCGAAAGCACCTCTCAAGCAGGATGAAGATTATCTCGATTTCCAGCACCACAACTATCTGCCTTTGAGTCATGAAAAACACAGATACAAGTTTTGAGATTGATTAAAGGTGGGTTTTTCATTCTCAAATCCAAATCCTCGCCTGAGCAATGAGAATATGATTTATCAGGTTAAAAAACAAACAAACAAACGAAAACGCCAATTTTAAGATTTATTCCAATCCGATTACTTAAATCCTATCCATAAAGTTCTGAAAGACTGTGCTGAAACTGGATAAGACTTATCTGAAATCTGAAGCAGATGGAAACACTTTAAAACCATTAAAAATTCACTAGAGATGTCGTGCACCAGCTATAACCATTAGGCACAGGCACATAGGCAGGTCAAACTGCCACCAGGTTCAGTTAGAATCTAAACTGTAGGGCTACAGCTTCGACTCGCAATACTGGTAACCGCAACAATGATGCAGTCATGTCTCTTATTCTTAGTTATTAATTCATATAACATTTAGAAAAATTTAGGTTAGGCGATAAATTTATCACCACTAGCAACTTTTGGGCCTATCATGTTAAAGCAGGGACTCTCACACACCAGAAAAGTGTGTTAAGGCACGCAGTGGTTCTACGAAATGGCATCTACTGTCAGCTTGATTTAAAAATGATCGGTTCAAAAACCTGTATTAGTCAAACCCTACTTAATATCACACATGGCTCACTAACTCTTTAAATGAGAGTACCAGCTGTGTTTTGATTAAATGATTAAACAGTGCACGTTTGTAAGAGGCGTTTGGGTTATTAACTTGCATCTGAGACTGCACTATCACACATCAATGTACAGAAGATCAGCAGGGGTCAAAATACTCATTATCATATGTCACTCTGTCCCTTTTACTGGAAATGGCTAAGAAAAGGAAAATGAAAACACTAATTTTCATCCTCTCAGCCCTCGGTGTAAGACGAATCTGAACTGCCATTGTATTTACAAAAAGGCACTGGCTTTTTCGTTATTCTAGGGGTGAACAAGAAAATGGGTTCAAACTGTCCGCCGCCGGGTCGCGTGTAACCAAATTTCGACCGCGGATGTTTTCTTGCGACGAGAATATCCGAAGTAACAAAGTGCAGGCCCAGCAGCGGGTTTAATTGACTTTGAAGAAAGCACTCACTCAGCAGATAACAGCTAAAAGGCCACGCCAGAGGCTCGGTGGCTGCACGTGGCTTGGCTGTTAATGTCGTAGGCAGAATTCCGACATCGAAAACCTTAAACCCACAGTTTGTCAACTTAGATAGGGACCTCCAAACAAAAACAGTGTGCACATAAGAGGATTATTTGCTGTAGCTCCTATCACGGGATATGTCATACCTTCTTCTGGACAAATACAGCTACAACACAGGGCAGGAAGGTAAATAATTCCACCCACAAGTTTCCCTGGCTTTTCTTCTCCTTTGTTTTTGTTTTTTTTGTAAGTATCTTTGTAATTTTTCTCATAATGCTCAAGGTTGCAGTCTTGTGTGAGCACTCCTACCTAAAATCCACTAAACTGCAGGAAAAAGAGACCATATGAGTAAAAACTTAAAAATAAAAACACAGTATCTAGTACCTGAGAGGCACCAAAGCAATATTTGTACAGTTCAGTCAGTGTTATAATCAAAGAGTCAATCTTCACACAAAGCCATTCTGGTGGTATGACCACATCACAGTAAATGCACAATAATAATTGCATAGTTTTGGATCATTTCAGTATATCTCACAGTTCAACAGAGGTAAAAAAAACAAACAAAACCTCTATGTATCTTTCATGAAAATAAAGACTTCTGCATGATCGCTCCCTGAACCTTTCCCACACTTGCAGGCATATGTAGATTTTGGGCTAAATTTGGGCTCTGACTCTAAAAATGTCTCGCACAATATTAAAAACCAAAACACAGAGCCCTGGTTGACACAGAGCAGTGTGAAGGCACACCTCCTGCAGCCCCTCTGATGCAAGAAACCTCTCCGAATCCCTGTGTAAATGTAGTACATTTGTGCTTCAGCAGAGCCATGGGGAGAGAAAGCCAGTTCCACTTAGGTGCCACCAAAATAATCCCCAAGGGGCCTGCCTTGTTACAGGCAGCACAACAACATGTTGGCACTGGCACATTAAAAAACGAGAAATTAAAATCGATTTAACTGCGGAAATCCAAAACAACAGGGCCTCACTTCTGACAGCGCTGACAAGAAGCTTAGGCGCAATGAGTTCTGATGTACTTTACCTGCTTGTCCAACAATGGAGCCGGTTCAGTGCACAGCTCAGTCAGATGCATCTCGACACATCACGTCAACACTATGTCATCCCGGAGCCCAAATGGGTATGCATCACATCACAGAGATTTTTTAAGGTCTTTCCTGTTTAGCTTTGTCTCAGTAGTTGGTTAATAGCAGACTGCAAAGCGATGAAAATACAAGGCCCAACTGAGCAGGAAATTCTCTCTGGAGTGATAACAACAAGACAGAAAGTGAATAGAAAAGTAGGCCTGTTATAAAATACTGTTGAGCTTTTTTAAAAGGTGCTGTGACATCACACCCAGAATTCATTGTTGCTTTGCACGAGATATTTATATTAATGAAGGTAGCAACAGCACTCGACATTCTCTGCTCCCCACTCTATTGCGTTTATGCCCTACAGAGTTGATCTCCTTTTGTGTCATCCCACTATTCAGGAAAATAGGCTACTGCTGAGCACAACATCAGTCTCTCTTCTCAGTTCTCTACAACACCACAATGAGTCTGGCGCAGCACGGATGATAATTTGCTCTAAATGATTATGATAAATGTGCATTCATTCATACATAATATTAAGTAGTCAAAATTGAGGGCATCCGTTTGCCAACAGGAACGATGGGGATCATTCATGATGAAGATTTATGGCCATTCAGGGCTATACATCCTGTCATCCTGTCACGTCACACTCCTATTTTCTTATATTTACCCCCTCCAGTGTAACATCTGTGTGTGTTTATGTGTGTGCATGTCCATGAGCGTGCGTGCGCGTTCGTGTGAAGGCCTCAGTGTCCCTGAGAAGAGGAGAAGACACTTTGTGTGTCAGACTTGGCACGCCAAGCAGGAGGAAAACGGAAGAAAATGTGTTTCTACAACGTGACTGCATTCAAAGCCTGAAAACTGTAATTTGAGATATGAATTCATTACATGGCTTCTCATCAGCAGCCGGGGGATAATGTGATGCAACAGCGCCGCTTAGCGTCGCTCGGCGCTCCGTCTAAAAGAAGAGCGTCGCTCTCTCCTTGAACGCAGCTGTCCTTACCTTCGGTGTCACAAAGCGCGGCTGCTGCGGGGTTGTGTTCGCGGAGGTTTTGCGCCTTCTTCTGCGGAGTCCGTGCGATGAATGTTGACTTGTGCTGCCGTGGTGCGAGGGCCCGTGCGGGCAGCCACCGTGACCTGTCCGTTTACTGGCATTTTGGTTCCTTCTCACGGCGTCGGTGAAACCAGAGGAAAAGTGTTCAAACTTGATCTGAAAATAAAAAAGAAAGAAACGAAAAGATACCAGATTTTAACACTGCGCCGCAAGCTCCCAGGACTTGATGACTTTGTCGCTTTTCTATAAATAGGCGCGAGCGTACAGGCAGGTGCTTATGTGAGCTATAAACAGTTTTAACCAATGTCGTTTTACTTCTCGCACCTCATTAGCATTTTAACAGTTTGAACAGCATCAAATACCAGCTAGCTGTCTGCGTGTTTTTTGTTTCCGCGCGCGTTATATGTTTGTGTGAGTCGGAGCAGAAGTGCGCGCGTGCCTGCGTCTCTCTATTGGGGGATTATTGGAGGGAAAAGCTCGCCGTGACGAAAACACAAGTTCATATCATAGGTGTAGGCTACGGTGAAAAGGACGAATTAGTGCTCTCTCCCTCCGTGCGCGCGCGTGTGCTTGTATGTGTGTTTCAGACAGAGAGAGCGGGGGGGGGGGAACGCCGGAGTAAAAACAGCCTGTGGCTCTTTGGCGAATATTCCCCTCACGCTCCTCTCTCCGGTGCCGGGCTTCGTTTATGTAGGGCATGCAGCAGGTTGTGTGACGAGGACTCGGACAAGCGTAAGAGCGCGGAGGAACCCGAACCAGGCACACACCACCCCGCCGCTGTTCCACTTTAAGGAGAGCTAGAGTGCGGCAGATATTAAAACCACCGGATCCCGACAAATGCCGCTCATTTTCCGCGTCTTTGGTGACAGAGTTAGTTTTGACCCAACCTAAAAAAAATAAAAAGAAAACACTAATTACGCTCACCCCATTCCCGTGACACATCTCTCCAGGCGGCCAGGTGGAGATGACATTGCAGCCTGTTACTCCATTCGGGTGCCCTCGGCAGGAGTGGGAATCGCATACGACTCTCCGTCAGATTAATCCATCAATTTCTCCTCCATTCAATTTCCCTTCCCCAAAAAACGAAACCACACGGATAAATCCACCTGTCTGGTTCTGAAGACTTCCCCCCTCCACCGCCACCTCTCCCACCCGTAGATAGGTAGTATTCCTCTCGGTTTAGATGTCAAACGCCGTCCATTCAACGGGAGAGACGGGGTGGGGGAAAAAGCCCCCTGGCGCGCGGGGATCAGTTAGACTCTAGAATCCAAAATAACCGTTGGTTTGGGATCTCCAGCGGCAGCCCCGCGCGTTCCGCAGTGAGGGCTCGTGGACAGGTCCGCGCGCCTCCTCCTCCTCCTCCTCTCCTGTCCTCCTCCTCCTTGCGCCGCTCGCGGATTCTTGGAGACTGAAGGGGGGGATTCCGTCACAAATAACATCAAAACACACACACATACATATATATTCACACACTCTCTCTCTCTCCCTATCTTTTCTCACTTGCCCTCCCTCTCTCCCCCCTCTTCTCCTCCTCCTGCTGCTGCTCCCCTCACGCGCTCTCCGACGAGCACCGCACTCCAAGCCGCCCTAAACAATTCGGAACAAGTTCAAACGGGTCGAGTTATTTTTGTAGCTTTCCGCGCCGCACGACCGAGGTGACGCTCGGCAGCCGACCGAGCCGTCCGGGCGGAGAGGAAGAAGGAAATATTCTCCCGACAGTGTCTTTACCCCGCAGCAGCCCGGCCGCCCACGCTCCGCTAGCTGAAGGTACTTACACATCAGCCTAGTTAATTAAACATATAAGGGGTAGAGGAGGCAGTGGTGAGGGGGTGCAGACTTGGGTGACTTCATCTTCCCATTATAAAAAAACGGAAAAAAAAAAGATATGTGGGGAGTTAAGAAGGAGCGTGCTAGGGAAATTTCGCCATGTCTACCCCCCTAAGAAAAAAAGAGCGACTCCAACTTCACAGCTCGTTAAAACTGACATGTCGCTTCCTTGTCTGTCCTGGTCGTGTTTTCTCCCTCTCCGGGTCGTTCCCTTTCCCTCGTGCGTCCTCTCCCAGGCAGAAAAAAAGAAACGAAAGCGCGAGAGGGGGTATGGCGCACAGCATCATCCGTCGTTTATGGCATCACCTGGTGCCATCTCTCTAAAGCGAAGCCGCGCGCGCGTGTTTGTTCCTGGATGCCGGTGTCATTGCGCGCGCGCGCGCGCGCGTGTGTTTGTGACGACTGTCTCGGCGTCAAAGAAGTCGCCGCGTCGCGCCTCCTCTGCTCTTCAGCTGCGCGCAGATAAAACATTTCAATATCCGCTCAACTGTTATAACCCAATCTATTGGTCCCCCTGCAGACACCTCAACTCTTCCTCACAATTAAAACGCAGAGCCCTTAAAAATAAATAAATACAAATTACCGCACCGGAAAACGTTTTTATTGCTGATTGTGTGTCATGTTCTCTCATCAGCGCCGGAGTTTGTTAAGAGCCGCGGCTCAGATAAGGGGGAATAGAAGCAACGCGAGTGAATTACACAGTCTCAATTGAACATAATTAGCAGATCAAAAGTGAAGCACAGGGGGTCCTCGGGGAACGCTGACACCCCCCATCTCTCTCTCTCTTCCTCCCCCCACCTCCATCACTCTCTCTGCATCTCCCTCTGAGTGTTGCCTTGGAGTCCCATTGCAGACAGATGGTGTAGATCCTGCATGGGGTCATGTTAGCAGGCCGGGGCTCTACTAGGACTGGCTGTCATAAGCCTAGTTACCCTTTGAGGCAAGAAGCAGCGCAGCATAAGCAGATCAGAGGGCTTATTATTAAGGAACAGTTCACTACCCTCTTCTTCCTCCTCCACCTCCTCCGCTTATATCCCTAGCAGAACGAAAAAAGGAAAGAAAGGAAGAAAAATCTCCACCTGTTGAGGTCCTCTATCCTCCTCCGTCAGAGCTCGAGCCTCCCAGGCTTGGAATAAAAGAAATACATGATTGCATAACACGGGTATGGGGGGGGGGAAAGAAGGGAGAAGACCACACAAAAGTAGATAATGGTCTTACTTTTTTCTTTTTCTTTTGAGGAATAATAAATCCCGGTTTCGAATATAATAGGTCTGCTTTCAGACTCTCCTACCCACCACCAGCTCCCACTGCTATTTACCCATTAGAGGCATCCTGGTGGGACAGGCCAGACTCAGACACTGCCTTGGGAGATGTACGTTGTGTGATGCCATTAACAATGACTTTCATTCTTAGTATCTTAAACAAAATAAAAAAAAGACAAAAAAATAGCCCCAATGGAGTACGATTGTCTCATTCTATATTTAAACACCAGGCTGTTGCCAAGGAAATAAACTCATGCGTTTGTTATTTTTTCTCTCCTGACCACATAAATAAGCTTTTAAAAGCCGTATTTTCCTTAATCTCATTCAAGGGAATTTATGCCTGAAAGACCTCCCTGTTGTAATTTCGGGGACGCGACCATTCTTCATGCGCACAGGCTTGAGGATGGCTGTGATTTAGACTATGGACTGCACAGTGTCCTGTGTGCAGTCTGGGTATTTAAGCAGCTGATGGGAAACCAATAGAGTTACAACAGCGTGAACACGCACCCCTGCTGATGTAATAGATTTATAACTGCCGATCTCAGTCATCATGCATCTTTCATTGGCCAGCAGCACGCTAAATAGAAGTTACCCAGGCATGTCGTGCCGCCCAGACAGTGCCGGACACACACACACACACACACACACACACACACACACACACACACACACACACACACACACACACACACACACACACACACACACAGCTCAAGTTCAGATCTGGCTCCCAGCATTCAAACAATGAGCCGCCTTTTGCTTCTTCATCTGTGCCCTCTGATTAAATTTCACAGGGGTGTTGCTAATAGCTCATAGCACGAGTGCGATTATAAAATATTTGAAAAACAAGGAAGAACCCATTATCACTGTGCAGTGCGTCAACAGCGTGCTAACTCTTTTGTTATCACTGTGTATAATTATTCAAGACAAAAGCTCATTTCACTAATGTTGTTTGGCTAATAGTCAAAGCCCCGCACTCTAATATTCCTGGAATGAATCAGAGGAAACGGGAAAAGGAGTCCAATTAAAGCAGCTCCAGCTAAGAAACCAGCACGCGGGCACACAAACAAACAAATAAATACATTAAAAAAAACAACAAAAAAAAAAAACTAAAATAAAATAAAATAAATTACAGGGAAAGGAAAGGGATTATACAAGGCCTCTGACAAAAAATGATGTGGGCAATTTTTGTATCCATGGTAACTGACTTTTTCAGTGTCACCACTTTTGCTATGGCAGACACGCCCAACACAGATATATAAAGGTTTGTGCTTTGTCACTACGAAGTCCCCATTCACAAACACCTGTGCCTGGTGCAGGACACCAGGCAGCCGCTCATTCAGACCGACAGACGTCAGCACCACTGATCGCACCTACCCGGCACGCGCAGCCCCTCTGCAGCTGCGCACCGGTGACGCAATATGGAAACTTTTTGAAGCGCGTGCTGCTGATTAGCTGCACAGCTAGCTGGCTGGTCTATTATAACCTGTAACTGTCAACTGTAAACTTGAATTTTTTTGTGTGTTTTAAATTTTAAAAAAAAACTGCATTGTTTCCATGACAACAAGTAATAATGGCACACTTTGGGTTGTAATTTTTATCTTTTTTTTTTTTTTTTACTGTTAATGTGTATGTGCTTTCAACAAAAGCATTATGAATTTGCTTTCTTGTCTTCTTTTCTGATTGTCACACATGGTCATCTACCATAGTTCCAGCAGCCACACATGATTGCCCAGCTTTTTGTAAATTTAATTTAATTTAAATTTACTGGCAACTTCTTCCGAGCACAAACTAGACATTATCTGACACTCATCAACACTTTGATTGTCAGGCAAACAATATAGAAATTCCACAAAAGCATGATTCACGTGTACACTTGAAGACAAATGGATGTAAGCTGGTTGGTAAAGAAAGTAGGTGGGCTGCGTTCAGCTTAATTGGCTGCACGATGAGCTCAAGGGAGAGGCAAGCATACAGGACGAATTTGTCTTTTATACAATGACTGTTCATTTTCTTCTCAGACGAGGCGCTGCCACAGCAAAGACACTTCATTGTAGCTACAGTACATGGCTTTATATAGGCTCAGGAAATGAATCACTCTGTCAATAAATGGCAACAAAATAAACTGAAATGTATTCAAGGCTCTCTATCTGGAACACAGCGATGTGATATCTGGCACTTACTGAGCTATAGATATTCCCTTTCTCTCTGGTCTGCCTTTTTTTTTAACTTTGTCTCCCTCCCTCTCTTGCACTCTCCACCCTCTCTCGCTCTCTCGCCCACAGAGAGTGGGTGACCTGGAATGAGCTCTCCCACAGACGGCTCTGCTTCCAGCCAGAGAGGGGCAGTATGTGGAGCTCGGTTATGCCCGATTCTCAGCATAATCAAGCATTCGGATTTCATAGACACCTTAGAGAACCGCTCATCTCAAAAACTGATGGGTGATTACTCGCTGTCACACTGCTGATGTCAGTGAAAAGTTCATGAGCGCAGCGGCCAAATCAATTAGCCAGGAGTGATGCACTGCTGTGTCTTCTCCACTTGGCTACATCAGCAATTATCCTCAACTTGAAAAGGTCAGTCAATAATTTAACAATTAATTGCAGGTAAGAAATTAGAAAGTGCTGGAGTGCTCCAGCTATACCTGTGTTCATGAAAATAGCCCATCTTCATTTTCGCAACAAAAACTCAACCACTTCAGAAACAGTCGAACCGAATAAGCATTAATCAGGCGAGCAATTTAGACTTTTTAAACTGAAGTAAGTTCAGCCAAAGTAATTGGCACAAGTTAAGCTTGGGGATTTGAATAATTCATATTGTGAATATCATTAGAAAAGAGTAAAATATACTGTAAATGAGAAACATCTGAGCTTCCTTAACAAGAGGTTCAAAATGTATAAATTCCATGCGAAAAATCTCTGCAAGTGAGGGTCTCAGCTTCAATAGTTACTGTAAATAAAAAGGGAAAAAAAATACACTCACAGCGGGAAAATTAAATAATTATTTGATTCACTGCTGAATTTGCAGTTAGCAAGACATGAAAGGTCCATTCAAATGAAACTAATATAAAAATAAGATACTGTTCATTTCTTTGTAAGTGAGCAAACTTACAAATTCAGCAGGGGATCAAGATATGGTCTCCCCTCCCCACTGCTAAAGACACTAGTTTGGGAAATATGCGTATACGTTTTCTTTACTTAGTATCTATACTCGTGAATATGAAGCTACTTACTAAAAGTGCAGTGAAAAATGTGTCGCAGCATGAAGCATTATTATTAAGTCATTTTAAAAAGTTATTTACCTGCATCAACTTAGAAGCACCCTACAGTTTGCATTGAAATAATCCAATAAAAGGGTAATTACTGACCAACATCACTGCTTTAACGTTCCCCATAAATACTGAATTTGCCTGAGTGCTTTTGCCTAAGTTTCCATCAGTGGAGCTTCTGCTGCAATGCTACAATCAGGCAAAGCCATCCGTATACAGAAGGGTGTACACTGACTTAGGGCTTGTCTGTCCAGCCATACCTACACCAGTCAGCCACAATATTAAAACAACCAGCCTAAAAACAGCCTTGAGGTGTGAGGAATAGATTTATTTTAGTTGACAAAGGTCACATTTTCAGTGTGACGTTTGGGTCATAGTTCAAGAATTCACATGCTAATGATCACAGAAGTGAACACAAATTATTAATAAGAAAAAATGACAAAGTGATGACATTTTCCAAAAGGTCAAAGGCCAACATAATATATTAATGTTTTGCAAAAACACTTTTCTTGCCATTACTCAACCCTGTATCTCAGGAACAGAAGGGAATATTGTGATCACTGAACTGGTGAGACTAATCTTTAGTGCTGATCTATTAAATTCCCATGAAGTCTTCACCACATGCAGTGCATTATATAAATCTGTTTCCAACATACATGCAACTGAACTGGTTCGCAGTGGTGTAAAAAGTAAAAAAGATATTCTAGTTCCTCAAAAGCCGGGCTAAGTGCTATAGATTTAGTGCTTAGTACCAAAATACCATAGAATGTAAATAAAGGATGGCTGTTAGGCGCATACAGTTTAGTTGCATTGACTTCAGTTGCTAGTTTGCAGTCACAAATACAACATGATGTTCATTTTGTAAATCCTTCTTACACGTCAATGAAAAACATTATCGGATTTCATGTATTTTGACTTCCAACATCTAAAAAAACAGAGTAGCTGGTAAAACGATTGTCATGACAAGAAGATGTATTTTTGCCATGAAGTTAGTCTTTAAATCAAAACACACCTCTTGCTCCCTCACATACTTGCTGTTTAGTTCAGTTCCAGCCAAGATTACTAAAAGAGAGACCTTGTTCAACAGGATCTATACACCCGATTCCAAAAAAGGTCAGTCACTGTGTAAAATGTAAATAGAAATAGAATGCAATGATCTCATCAACCTCACAAACCCATATTTTATAACATAGAAAATATATGAAATGTTTAAACTGAGACATGTCACTATTTCATTAAAATATAACTCAGAATTTAATATAAATGTAATGGGTTTTGTCTTGTATTAAACTATGAAGCTGTGGGAGCACTACTGGGAACTTTGCAGAAATTGTGCAGCACATTTAGTTAGCAGCCTTTGGGAATGCTGGTCATTAGGCTGAGAAAACCTTTGGATACAGTATCTGTCTGAAACTATCCCTAAAACTGTTATTTGAATACATAAAGAATAATTTCCAGGTTTCATAAAGCAACCAGCAAGTTGCATCTGACAGTCAGGGGAGTCGTATAGAGGTCACAGCCTTCCTGTTCTGCAGTGTTATGGCACACAAACAGAGGAGCAGGGAATACACCGACTCCTCAACATGGCCCACTCGAGTAACAGCCTTGAACACCTGCAAAAACATGCAGAAATTATGCAATCTAGTATATCTGGGGAAGTACATATTTAGACTGTGCTGGCTAATTTGCACTTAAAGCACCAGGGCACACTCTCTGGTACTCGGTTTGACAGCTTGGAAATCTACAAAGCTACAGGAAATCCCATTTGTATATTGCGTGTGTATCGAGCGTTCAATTCTCCGGGTGCTCGGAGTGTACGTTGGGTACTCAGGGCACTGCAGCCAAGAAGTTGGTGCAATAGAGCATTTCAATGTTGGAGACTGTAGCCAAATCAAACTAATTGGTCCAGTCCACAGAACAATTTAAAATAGCTCATCTTGAGGCTGTAACTTTTTATGACCTTTCTATTATCAGCGTAGCCAGAGGGTGCATTAAATCTCTTACTGGCAATAACAAAAGCCTGACCGTGAGATTGAAGCATTATTAATTTTCAGATTACCACAGATCTCCTGATGAGGACAGACAGTATGTCCTCTAAATACGAGATTTACTAAAATGCTAAAAGGTTTGTCAGAACTTATTAGCTTTTGGGAAAAAATGGAACTGGGCTGTTTTTCACTAAAGTGTTTGAGGGGCTGTTTGTGTTAGCACACGGGACTGCAAAGGACTCAGTGAGACGCTGGATAGAACTGATAATGAACATATGAACCAGCAAATATTTACAGATGAACTATAGCACTCCAGTGATGTATTTTTAGATCCCCTTTGAACGCTTAAAAGCCACGAGAGTACTTGTTTCGCTTGTTTTCCATTAACTTTGACAAGTAAAAAAGATACATGCGATGATGTCAGTCAGGAGAGCAGCTTATCAGTTTAGTGTTGTTGATTAAGCTTCGACTAGATTGGCATAAGTTTATCTGGGGATAACTCTCCGATTATGGGGATGAATCCAATAACCAGATAATAACATAAAACCCTCAGCCCGGCCATCAGCCAACTGCTGATCCTGAGTTCTTGGTGGTGGTGGGGAATGTTAAGGTTGAATGCCGGCATCAGCAAATCGGGTTAATAGGGAGAAAATGATCGGTTACTGGCTTCTCTAGGGATAAGAAAAGATTGTGGGCTTATTTGTTTGGATGCTGTGAAGAAGAGCGAGTAAAATATTCAATTTTCAAAGTCTTAGAGGGAGCAATTATTGAAATATTAAAAAGGAAAGGATTCCTGAGGCACTGGCAGCGGGATAGACTGAACAATTACCTGAACTGCTGTCAGGAGATTTAACCATTGATCAAGTCACTTTGTGAAAGTTCAGCTTGGGCTGCATTCCCTCGTCGTGGGTTTACTGTTCCAATCGATATTCCTTGATCACAAGTGTGACAAATCACTGAGCAAGTGATTAAGTAATTTTCTGCCATTAATCGCTTGCATTAAATCTTGAACATGATGATTTAAAAGGTTTAAACAACCGAACTAATAAAGGGATACAAAAACGGTTTTATAAAGTTAGTGCTTATAATTTTTTGTTGAATTTTTAAGTTGATCAATCAATCAGTTTGTTCAGACAAGTGCCCACTCAGTGTGCTGGCAAATGACTGTTTTAATCCCCGTTTGTGTCTCAGCTTGGTTATTGTGTAATTTCATGCAGATTGGTTTTTGAGACATTTTTCTCCTGAATGAGAAACTGCGGCTCTGTGAGGATATCGTCCATCTGTTGCATCTCCTGAAGGACCACAGAGGGATTGTGGGGTGGCGACATTATGCAGTCACACTTGCACACACACACTCTTGCACACAGACACCTACCTCTTTGTAAGGTAATGCTGTAGCACTTTCTTGCACATATGGTGTGGTCGATGTGATCAGTGAAGGCCACATTATTATGGCTCCAGTGGGATCATTTGTCCCCCGTCGGTGTCGTCGGTGTTTTCCACCTACTGTGCAATCTTCTACGATGCTTTGTACTTGGGTACCAGATGGCCACTTTTATTTGTGATACCCTGCATCCATGAGAATGTCATAAACATGCTGTTATGGACTGACATACAGTTAGTGTCGCTATTACTTATTAACTGGCTGCTTCATTAACTTAACCTTGCTATTGGCGGGTTGGACCACCTGCCAGAACTGCAATAATTTTTCATGGCATAGATTCAACAAGTTGCTGGAAACACACCTCAGAGATTCATGATCCATGTTGATGACATGGTAGCGTCAAATAGGTGCTGCAGATTTGTCGGTGCCACATCCATGATGTGAAACTCCCGTTCCACCACATCCCAAAGGTCTTCTGCTCAATCGAGATCTCTTGACTGTGGAGACTTTTCACATTAGAGAGCTTTGTGACATGGTGTGGGTGTGTTATCCTGCTGGAAGCAGTCATCAGGCAGGTTGTGGTGTTTAAACAATGCTCAGTTAGTACTAAGAAGAAGAAGAAGAAGAAGAAGAAGGGGCTCAAAGTTAGTAAAGTCTGCACCACCATCCACCGCCACCACTAACTGTTGATGCAAGACCGGATGGAACCATGCTTTCATATCGTTTACACCACCTAACCCTGACGTTGAAATGTCACAGCAGAAATTGAGATTTGTCACAACAGGCAATGTTTTTCCAAGCTTCTGTTGTGCAATTGTTGGGAGTCCATGTGAAATCCTGCTTTTAGGGGACATGAGTAGCATCATGCTGGGGCCAAACCAGAGTTTAGAACTTGGTTAGGTGCAGAGATTTTTCTCTTAATGTACCATATTTTAAGTGCAGCACCTGGGCTCCAACAACCAGTAGAAAAGGATGGCCTACTAAAGACACCAGGTCTTAGAATTGCAAGCAAAAGCAGCAATAGTAAAAACTGTAAAGGAGAAACTGCAGGAGAAACAGTGTGTAAAGAAATATGGAAGAAGAGAGTTATGTGTTTAAAACAATTAAATACAATAACAACAACAAATACATCTTCACATTTAATCAAAAGCACAAGATGAACGGATGCTTACGCTCTGACCATATTGAGATGCTTGTCTGCGTACCTTGACAGCAACAAGTAGTATGTGAGTTACTGTTGGCTTGTTACAAGCTCAAAGCAGTCTGGCGATTCTCTTCTGACCCTTGACCTCAACACTCACTGGATATTTTCTCTCTTTCAGACCATTCTCTGTGAGCTCTGGCAATGGTTGTGTGGAGAAATCTCAGTAGATTATCAGTTACTGGAATACTCAGACCAGCCTGTCTGGCACCTATCAGTAATTCAGGTGTACTTAATGAAATGACAGTAACGTCAGTGTCTGGTCACACCAGCAAATCATTAAATGTAACCGACTCCAGCTTGATGTGCCTTTTGAAATTTCATTGCAGCAGTTCACAGAGCAGTCAGTGGTATAAATCCTTTTTTTTTTTTGTAGAATTACATACTTTTGATTTATTTCCACAAATATTCAATGTCTCATCATATATTTCTTACTAAAAGTGTTAGCAGGTGCCCCTTCAGCACTTTTTAGAAATCCGTCCTCCTCAGAAGTGCCAGGCTTAAAAGCGGGCACTCCCCCAAACTGGAGAAAACTGGGACAGCTGTGATGTTACTCCGAAAAAATGTTTTGTGTGAGAAACCCCAAACTGTATCCATTACAATGAGATTATGTGGATTTTTTTCCCCCACTTTGGCAAGCTGTTTGGATTGTAAGCACATACACTACTGTGTGTAAAAGAAGAATGGATATCATTTGCTAGAATCAGCATCCTGTCAGTGGATTCCTGCTGGTATACTTCCCTGTTAAACATGCAGATATGTACACACAAACACGGCATATGTACCAATTAGGTAATTAGTTTGGTTGGATTCACGTGACACAGCAATGTATGCGGAGACGTCTGCATATGAGTCATAAGTAAACAAGTGAGTGTGTCATGCCTTAAATGAGGTGAACTTGCTCCAGCTGTTTCTTGACATTATCGCCGACTTTCTCCAGCTGCTACTGGAGGCTACGCCATGCATTTACTCTTCCCCACAGAGGGGGGTGCGACAGACAGAGACACAGAAAGCGTAAACAGCTTTGGCAAAATCTCGATGCTAATTAGTCACGTGCCAACTTCAGAGGGTTTGTGTGAGTCTATGTGGAATGGAGAATTTGCTCAAGAAATACCTTTGATGGCTCTCCTCTCCCATGCATCCTGATTACAATTGTTGCTGCCTGTGCTTTTTCTGCAACTGGCAAAAACACTGTGGCGTAGGTGGACTGACCATCATGAGTGGCCAACTGGGACCAGCAGCGAGCTGAGAGAGCCCTGTGCCTTCCCCATGCACAGAGAGGGAGGGAGAGAGAGCACAGCGTGGGATGAGGGGGCTGGGGGGTTGTTGAGGGCATCACTTGATCACTTGTCCGTGGCTCTACTTTTAGGCTCTTGTTTAATTTCTGTAAATAGAAAAAGAGCATGCAACTAATGAACATAAAGATCTGGTGAACTATAAACATTTACAGGCATCCTGTAAAAATCAGAGGGGGAAGGGGTCATTTGAAAAGGATGCAATGTAAGGATAACTGCCTGCTAACCAGCCGCTGTTGTTCTACTGGGTGACTGCTTTTTCTAAGGAGTGGGGGTCCCTAAAGGCAATAGCAGGGGTTAATTTACAAATGGTTGGCAGGTGTGTTAACCTGCATATGCTTTTCTTTCATATTATTGGGTTTCAAATGTATCTTAACAAGTCATTTTGCCTTTTCACATTAGGACATGGTTACTAGTAAAATGAACAATGGTTCTCTCAGTGTGAGAAAGCGTGAATGACACCAGGACCCTGAAATCGAGGCAGCCAAACAGAATTCATCCACAAAGTGCAACTCAGCACACAAAAGGTCAGCCTTCTCTTAAATGTTTGACCTTCACTGTACTCCATGCAGGGCTTGACATGGGCTTTTGGGTTGTTTTTTTGTTTTTGCTTTTAGATTTCAACACTTTAAAAGCATTGAAATCCAGCTGACGGGTTACGTCGCCAGTGTTACCCCTCTGCCTCTTAGCAGATGCACTGATGATATAAACTTGAAAATTCTCTGTGATTTTCATAAAAAGTTGACTTTGACCTCGAGTTCAAAGTCACTGAGATTTGAACTTTTGTGAGATTTTTAGTAGCTGCACATATGGTATCAATTTCAAAATCCTGCATCGCCTCATTCTCGAGTTATTGCATTCAAAAACTTGGGTGTCCCACCTGCCCAACGGCGTGATAACAATACCCCATCAGCCTTGTATGCATGATGGGGTAAAAAAAACAAACTATAAAGCTTATTTTTTCAAAGCTTTTTTACCTGTAACCACAATTTGTGAAATTGCAACTAGTTTGGGAGCCAAGCCTGGTCCAAAATAAGCCAAGTGCATTGTGGAAACTTGAAGCTTTTACTAGAGAAACTCTTCAAAATGTGTCTTTCTGTGATGCAGTCAGACACTATGAATCCAGATCCAGTGGTGGAACTTTGGAAATTAAAACTGTCGCTTCCTTAATGTAGTTTCAGTGATCTTTTATTTTATCCTATTAACTTTTTGTATTTATTTCTGCTGCTACTCACCAACCTGCCAGTTTCTCACATAGCCACTGCTTTTTCCAGTTAATGCCAGTGCACACTGCAAGACTTTTGCACTGATTTTCCACTCCTAAGCAAACCTGATTCTACACCTGCACAGCCAAACCTTATTACTCCAGCTGCACGGTATGTGTATATACCAGCCCACTAATATTGCAGATTCAGTCTCATGCTTTCAATATTTACTTACATGTTCCCCCTCTCTCTCTCTGAATTCATCACATCTGCTTACTGAAAGCATTCTCCCCTCTGTTAAATCAATCGGATCTTGCCATGACCTATGAAACTGCTGCCGGGAGCTGTCATTTTAGTGTCAGATCAATCCTCATCCGCCAACATTCAGCTCCAGTTTCAGAACCAGCAGCCAACGCTCGCTGGATTGAGCTCATCAGCAGCCCCGCTCCATATCTTCAGATCATTCTTCACCTCTGCTCCACCACCACGGCCTAGACGCCATTCAAAGTGCAAACAGCTTGTCACAAACTAAGCTTGTATAATAACGACGCTTCTAATCAAATAAATGTAATTCGTTTGGAAGCTTTTCCCTCCCTCGGCTCCATTCTGTTTGTAAAAGCTAGTCACTTCTCTGTTTTCTGCAGAATCCTCCCACTACCGGCTCAGTAGACAGTTTGACTTGTCATGTTGTCTGCACAGGTTCAGTTAATACAATTAAAAATGGCTGCACTGTGCATGCTGGCCTCTTTGGGACACTTGATGGAACCAAACTTAATGAAATTAGTTTCACCTGTGCTTTTTCTCGTTTGCCAAGTTAAAATGTGCAGCGTTGAAAAGGTCTGCTGCAGCCTGCTGTCTTCAGAGACAGAGACCATTACCCCAGCTAGTTTTTCTTTGGACTTTTGCCTGACTGCCTGATCCCTCCTGGCCTTGTTTGCCTCTGATGGCCGGCTACCTGTTACTGACCTAAATGCTGTCTTTTTGACAAGTAAAAGCCTATTTTTGTCCCACTACCTGCTGTGTTTGCTTGCAGGTCTCATTTCAAGTCTGCTATAGATACAACCTAATTTTTGAGGCTCCACATTTAATATGTTTTTATGAGCAGAGCACAGAAACCCTGCTGACATTAGTAGGAGTAGCACAGTTAAGTATATGAATGCACTGTATTGATTTTTAGCCACTGCCTCTTAGGATATTTCCACCTTCACTACTTAACCGAACCTGTCGACAAACCTGGACCTCATTACCCCATTAGACCCACGCTATATGTAGCTTCCTAGTAGTTCAACTTTCTTCTCCAAATTGTCTATTGCAGCCTTTTTCTCTGCATCTACCCACCTGCCAGTGTGCCTGCTTGCATTGGTAACTTTGAACCCAGCTAGTTTTTGGACTTTTGGCTGCCTGCCCGAACGCTTCTGGTCCTGTTTGCCTCTGCTGACTGCCTACCTGTTTCTGACCTACATCTTGCCTTATGCCTAGTAAAGCTTCTTTTCTCATACTTACTCCTACCCGCTGATACTGCCTCTGAGTCTGACACCTGTTACAGTGCTAACCTAAATTTCGAGCATCCTAAATGTAGGGGCAAAGAACACGAAAACCATTCCAACAACGGCAAGAGCAATGGAGCACAGTCATAAAAACCAAACACAGTGAAAGGTTTTGTCTGAAGTATTTGTCCCAGCTAGTGAACCACGAGCTAATGAAGGGCACTGGAGGATGAAACTGTATTCTTCTTTTAATGCTCACCTGAATGTTTGATTTCACATTAAATTTCATTACATGTTATGAGTGTTTAAAATGCCAAGTCCATTTTAAAGGCTCTCTTGAAAAAAATGATTATACTGTCTCTTTGTAGACCATGCAGTACTTTAATGTCTTCTCTGTGGGCTGTGGTGTTATTGCCGATCTGTTGAAGTTAGCCCTTCTGAATATAAATTTATGGAACCTGCCTGGTCCCGAACATCAGTACACAAAGGGGAAGAGAAAAAAATTTGATAAATCACAGCTGCACATCTTCCACATATTAGGCGTAATATGAATAAATGTCTCAGATTGCAGTACAATTAGTCAAAGCAAGCAGCAAGTCTGCCAAGTCTAAGGCCACAGCTGTCCCTTCTGCTAGGTGTCTCTGCTCCATGTCTAAATAAAAAAGAAAATCAACTATGGGTGGACTGCCTACTTTCCTCTACTTAAAAAGATCAGAAATTGTAATTTGGCTTCATATAACAAGCTTACAAGATACGTCAGCTTTCATATAAATTCCAATTCTGTGCTTCCGAGTGCCAACACAGGTGTTATCTCTGTTCCACAGTACCATCCCAACATGAAAGCCGAATCTCAGAACCGAGTGGCTCCCGATGATCAAATAATCACCTGCTGTGCAGAAAACAACATGATAATTTTATCTCTGTTGCCCCTTTGCTCTCATGTTCTCAATAGTGGAGTAGATCTAAAGCTACACCAAGCGAACTTACAATGTTGTGTTTTCAAAACACCCAGAGGGGAGAGATGCTGAAGCTGAATCATGTTTTAATAGCCCTTTTCAAGAAATACAGCTAAGTGGGTTTGCTGTAATAAATGTTGTGAATGTAGATAAATACCAGAGATTTGTTCTAGTAAATGAAAGCTCATTCCCGGAAGCTGTAGAGGAGACAAATAACGTTACTTTCCATTATCTGTAAGAGATAACCAATCAGTCAGATATCACCCTGTGACGGGAGGTTGCTAGTCATTAAAATCAAAGCCAAGATTTCTCATAATAAAGCCTTAATTCATTAGGTCCACTTTCAGTAAATCCTGCTCTTTCCTCATTTATTACACTAAAACGTTCAAATAAAAACTCTAAAATGTTCAACTGTTTTGTTTTGTTTTCAAAATATTCTGAGCCGCAGAATTTATTTGTAAAATATTAACTTTTGGTGATAACAAACCATACAAAAAACAAAATAATAACAATAATCAGAGTACGACATGCAACTGAGAAAATCCACAGATGATGTGGTTACATGGAATCCGTCATGCACAATCATTTATCATGTCCCCATACAGGTATGTTGTCACAAACTGATATTATCTGGGACATGATTGGCTGTTACTTTGAGTTTGTTTTGTTGTACATGTACAAAGACAACAAAGGGCGATAAATATACATATGCTTTAGGGATAATAAATGCATTTCTGAGTTTTCTTGATTGCTACTTGGCGTACATGCTATTCTGTGCTGTATCTATGACCTATTAGTCCATTTATAGTGGACATGCTTTTTACTAAACTAACTGATATATTCCCATGGGTCCACACCAGTCATTTGTTTCTTTTGTGATAATTTCATTCCTTGACTTTCTTTTGTTCATCTTTCACACACATTTGATTTTTTGTAATTTTTGTAAATCTTTCCCCACACACCACAAAACAAAACTACTGCAGTAACTGTGGAGGAATTAAATAGATTTTTATGTTTTCAGAGGCTTCAGACAGACAAGCAGTTTCATGGCCAGGTGAGAGCTGCTCCATTGTTATTTCATGACAAATTAAGTGGATAAAATATCTGGAATTGATTCCAGCTGTTGAAGTTGCATTGGGTAGTTTTTTGTTTGAAGTCTCAATAAATATGAGGTCCAAACAGATGTCGATGACACTAAACTTTGGGAATAGCAACATTTAAAATGTGGTACATTCTTAAAGAAAAAGGAATGCAGTTGCCCACTCACCAACACCAACAAAAAAGATAAATAAAGTGGGTGATCACAGAATTCTCTCCATGGTTAAGAAAAACAACTTCACATCACATTAAGACATTTTTCAGGAAGAAGGTGTTTTCCTGTCGCATCAATCAAGAAACATCCTTGTGGGAGGAAATGTAGGAAGTTTACAGCAAGATGCAAACCGCTGGTTACACTCAAAAACAGGAAAGCCACATAATACTTTACCAGAACACATCTGGTAAAACACCAGAATAATGGCAGGAGTAAAGTATGGATCCAAACCATACCACATCAGTGCTCACTGTATTACTGCCAGTGGAACTGGGTCACTGGTGTTTACTGATGATGAGTAAAAACAGCCAGGAGAGTCAATTCCCACCTTAATTCTTTGCACTATTTTCCCTCTCTCTTTGAGAAACCTAACATTGACCCTGCTCTGTACAAGTCCAACATGAAGTTTACCACTTTAGCCTGCATCACAGTATACCAACTGCAAACTAATTTCCAACCGAGCATGCTATTATTTTCTTATTATTGAGGAAGTATCTTGATGTTGTCACCAGAGGCAATACCAAGCTGCAGCACACAAAAAGATGAACTCATTCAGCAGCAATATGCAATAACCTGCCAATCAGATTTAATGGCTCATTAATTGAAGGTGCTAGGATGCTGTTCCGGCCTGTTCCAGCCCATTTAAACCCCCCCTGGTGACTGCTGACAGAAGTAGCAGAAAGAATTCTTAAGTGTGCAGGGTTATACTCTGTGCTCAGCCAAACATTGCAAAACTGACTAGAAAGCTCTTCTTTCAACCTAACTCTTCAGTGAGCAAGTCAGCCACCTCATCTCAACCCAATAAAGCATGTCTTTCAATTACTGAAGACAAAAATGAATACAGAGAGACCCACAAACAAGCGACAGCTGAAGGTGGCTGCTGAAGGCTTGGCAGAGCATCTCAAGGAGGAAGCACAGCATTTAGCGATTTCCACTGGGCCTCTAAAAATGTTGATGATATCTTGAATTAAAGCTTCAATCACATCTTGATTGTCTGATTTAAAATGCGCTATATAAAAATGTGCCATTGTTCAAATAGTCATGGACCTAACTATTATAACTTATATATAACTTAATGTCCTTCTTTTTTTTTAATTTTGTTTTACAGAAAATCATGTTCTCCCTCATAAAAGATTTTCAAGTTTCTCCACAGCAGGTCTTCTTCATTATGTAAGTCAATAAGTAACTGTCATACGTCCTTTCTTAACCTCTCAGATGTTTTAAGACAATTTGTCATCATTAACTAACCCTCGCGTGCACACACACACACACACACACACACACACACACACACACACTCACACTTCATTGAAGAAGGCGTTTGATTGGATACATTGCCTGCGAGTCTCCAATCTGGCCTGTGGATGCACAAAAACAGCAGTTTTATGTGAGTGGCAGGAACAAATTCACTGCGGTTTGGAGTTCAACAGCAGGAAAGTGCGTCTCTGAACAGGAAGGGATTCAACATGTGACTCAAGGACACTTTAGCAGAAGCAGCAGGGTTTATTTGAAACTGATGGACACACAGCAGGGCCCTCGCTACTCCGACAGCCTCGCTGTCCTCCACGATCCAGCCTATCCAGGTGGAGCCTCTGTTAAGTGGATATGAACGTATGAGCCCTGCTGCTTTCCTCTCTTGCCAGCTCTCTGCTCCTCTCCGTCTCAGTCTATAGATTTGTCTCTCCTGCATGCACACACACACATACACAATCCTTCTGTCCCAGTGGGACTTCTCTACACTCATCCTCTGACCTGCTACAGAGACTGCTTGTCTCAGAACAGCTGTTCCAGCTCGAGACTCTGCCGACTCCTTCAGCAGGAAAACGAATGCTGGCGATCCACTCACTGCTCTTCTGCCTGTCTGCCGTTCACCCAGCAAAGCCTGGTAAGCAAGAATGGTCACGACCACATCCGTTTCAGACTCGAAAGGTAAGTAAGCAAGGGAGGGCTTTTTGTGGGGAGCTTTTGCTTTTCATTAAGAAGCCATGCATTTAGTTTCTTCCTTAAAAAAAAGTTTATCTCTTATATTCTTCTGCACTAATATTTCTCCACTCAAATAACAGTATATCTTTATCTTCTGATACCACTCCTGTAACTTGATGCATGACCTTCGAGTAACTGGGTTTTGCTCTATATGTTGTTCCGGAAAGGCAGCTCCAGCGTGTGGGGTGACACTGTAACTTTCCTTGACTGATTCACTCCGGAGGTGCCCAGGAACATGTCAAGCATGATTGATATTTACTGTTTTCGGGCCCAGAGCAAGCTGTTGTTGGGGAGCAACAATTTCTCGCAGCAACTTCTGGATGTAACAGCTCCAAAACAGCCAAATAATTCAAGCAAAGTTTTAATCCAAAGAGAAAAAAATAGCACAAATGCTCGAAGCTGTTGCCACCCTGTAGCTCTGTAAAAATCACTAAAGAAGCATGCAAAGAGAAAGAGACAGAGAGAGAGAGTCATACCCTCTGCTATCATTTACCAAATACAGTGGTTCCCAGTGTTTTTCTTTTTTCTTTTTTTATTCTAAAATGAGGCAACGTCTGCTTGAAATCAATCCTCACAGGTTACAGATCAAATTAACCTTTTTCAAATTAACCAAAATTTGAAATAGATTCCTTCCCATTTGCTCAAATAATTTTTGGAGTCCTGAAATTATCCACCACTTTAAAAATGCAATTTATTTGAGGAAAGCCTTAAGACATTAAAACTACCCATTTTTCTTTTTCTCCTGGCTGCTCCCTTCAGTGGTCAGCACAGTGGATCATCCGTCTCCATTTCATCCTATCCATTCATTCCCATCACCAGCATCCTCCTCTGTCACATCAACCCTCTGCATGTCCTCCTACATTATATTTATGAATCTTCTCAGTGGTCTTCCTACATGTTCAACATCCTTTGTCCAATATAGCCATTTCCAAGCCCACTCAGCCTGGTATCTCCACTTTTTCTCAGAAACACTCAACTTGGGCTGTCCCTCTGATGTACTCACATTCACCCTTTACACTCACCTCCAAATACTCCACCCTGCCTGCACTCTCCTCTTCACTTCTCTTGTGCACCACCTGTTGCTTTGGATGGTTAACCCCAGGTATTTAAACTACGTTCGCTACCTCTGCTCCTTACGCCTTTCCACACATACTTCTCTGCCACTCCTGACTTCCTTATGCAATACCAAAGTTCCACTTTTGGCACACTATCAAATTGTTCCTCTGAGCAAAACATTTTTCACTCTTTTTATATTTTACTGGTTATTTTACATCCATCATTCAGTTCAGTTCAATTTCATTTACATAGTGCCAAATCAACAAAACGGTTGCTTGAAGCGCCTTTATATTGTAAGGTAAAGACCCTACAAAAATGGAGAGAAAATCGAGAAAACCCAGCAATTACACGACCTGCTATGAGCAAGCGCTTTGGCCACAGTGGGAAGGAAAAACACCCTTTTAACAGGAAGAAACCAGGCTCAGGGAGAAGCGGTGTTGAGCTACTTAATAGGTATGCCCTCGTTGTCATCTGTTGTGATTTTATTTTGAAAGGATGCTTCCTGTTATGCTGCAGAGTGCACGCCAGAGTTCAATAATAAAAACTAAGTGTTGTTCCGGTGAAAAGCCGATGCCCCACATGTGATTATTCCTCCGTCTAGACAATATAAGTATCTTCAATATTCATGCAGATTCCGCTGGAAGACCCGTCTCTGCTAACAGGTTATGGGCCCAGGAAAACATTGAAGCTACGCCAGGGGAAAGTTTACCACCAGAAAAGTCGCAAAGTACAGCGTGTTCGGTGAGGGCTAGCGTGCTAAGTTAGCACCATGAATAAGCGTGCTGGTGAACCCAGTGGCCGATGGGCAAGGTTGGTTTTTGACGGAGATGAGAAGAATTATGAACTGTGGGAGACAAAATTTTTGGGACATCTTAGATTACAAGGTCTAAAAGACACAATATTGAAAAGTGATGACGACGATGAGGACGACGAAGATAAGAATGCCCAGGCCTATGCAGAGTTAATACAGTTCCTGGATGATAAGAGTTTGTCGCTCGTGATGAGAGAAGCTGCCGATGATGGACGCGAGGCACTGAAAATTTTAAGAGACTATTATGCAGGAAAAGGTAAACCAAGAATTATCAGCCTTTATACCGAACTGACTTCTCTGAAGAAAGCAAGCAGTGAGAGCGTCACGGAGTACATCATACGCGCAGAGACATTTATTACAGCCCTGAGAAATGCTGGAGAGACACTTAGTGATGGTCTGCTTGTAGCGATGGTGTTAAAAGGTTTACCAGAAACATTTAAACCTTTTTCCGTTCACATTACGCAAAGTGAATCAGAAATCAAGTTTGCGGAATTTAAAACGAAACTCCGCAGCTATGAGGACACTGAGAAAATGCGCTTAATGGAACAAGAGGATAACATCATGAAGGCGAGAGTGCAACCCAGCGTGAGACCCGCAGCAGCTGCTAATGACCACAGGAGAGACATGTCAGACATAGTCTGTTTTAAGTGTGGCCAACGGGGACACAAGGCCAGAGCATGCCGCTACAGACAGTGGTGCGGTCACTGTAGGAGCAACACCCATCGAGAGTCGACTTGCAGGAGACGACAACGGAATGATGAAGCACGCATAGCCTCGGAGGAGGGCGACAACGCAGAGAGCGACGACACTTATGTCTTCCGGATGAGCGATGACTACGCGGCACCTCAACAGCCACAAGACATCAGGACCAAAGGCCTAATGGTGGATACTGGCGCAACATCACACATCCTGAATGATAAAACAGCGTTCAAGAAATTTAATGACGACTTCCAGCCGGGAACGCACTGTGTGGAATTAGCTGATGGCACCAGGTGTAAAGGAGTGGCTGAAGGCAGAGGAGATGCAGAGGTGTGCTTGATTGACAGCAGAGGGAGACAGTGTAAAACAACACTGAAAGACGCCCTATGCATTCCCTCATTTCCACAGAATATCTTCTCTGTGAGAGCGGCCACCACGAACGGAGCCACTATCATCTTTAAGAAAGGAAGGAACGTCCTTCAACACAGAGACGGTACAAAGTTTCACATCCATGAGCACAACAGACTTTATTACCTTGAGACTGTAAGTGAGTACGATGATAAGTGTAATAATTGTTTTGATGTGCAGACATGGCATGAAATTTTGGGACATTGCAATCATAGTGACATTCTGAAGCTACAAAATGTGGTTGAAGGTATGAAAATCAAAGGGAAAACTGACAAAGAAAGTTTGAACTGTGAGGTGTGTATTCAGGGAAAATTTGTCCAGACTAGGAATAGAAACCCTGACAGGAGAGCTGAGAAACCTCTCGAGCTGGTACATACGGATCTAGCAGGGCCGATAGATCCAGAATCACGAGATGGACACAGATATGCATTATTGTTTACCGATGACTTTTCCGGTGCAGTATTTGTATATTTTCTCAAAAACAAAAGTGAAACAATGCAAGCAACTGAAATCTTTTTGGCCGATACAGCCCCACTCGGGAAGGTAAAGTGTATCAGGTCAGACAACGGCACAGAGTTCATGGCAAAGAGTTACCAGGTATTGTTAAACAGACATGGAATAAGACATGAAACTTCAGCCCCATATTCCCCTCACCAGAATGGTACAGCGGAACGTGGCTGGAGAACACTTTTTGATATGGGGAGGTGCATGCTTATTGAGAGTGCCATACCAAAGGAATTATGGACGTATGCAGTTCAAACAGCGGCTATCGTGAGAAACAGATGCTTTAACAACCGGACAGGGCAGACACCTTACTTTTTGCTGACTGGGCGGAAGCCCAATCTATCCAGAATGCGAAAGTTTGGGTGTGAGTGTTATGCTTACAAGCAAAACAAGGGTAAGCTGGATTCTAAGTGTACAAAAGGGATTTTTGTAGGCTACGACAAAAACAGTCCAGCATACAAGGTTTATTTCCCAGACAGCGCCAAAGTGCAAAAGTTTAGGCTGGTTAAGTTTGTAACCAAACACAATGAGGAAAAGCAAACACAAACTGATACGACATCTGAGGATGAAGACATACAGGTGAGGGAGAGACCAAACGTGAACAGGGAAAGCCCCAGTACCAGTTCACAGGAACCAGATACTGACAACCAACCAGAAGTGAACAGTCAGATGCCACTTAGTGATGAGACTGAAAACTCCAGAAGGTATCCTTCTAGAACAAGAAAGAAACCAGATTATCTAAATGAATATGAGTCAGGAGAAGACATTGATGATCAAGTGCTGACTAACATAGACTACTGTTACAGACTGATAAGTAACTCACCCGTGACATTCAGTGAAGCTGCAAGGTCACCCAACTCTAGAGAGTGGAAAGCAGCTATGGATGAAGAAATGCAATCCTTAAAAGAGAACAACACCTTTACCCTAACAATCTTACCTGAGGGAAAGAAAGCAGTGGGGGGTAGATGGGTATATGTGAAGAAAAACAGTGGTGATGGATCAGAAAAATATAAAGCACGGTACGTAGCTAAAGGTTACAACCAGTGTTTTGGGATAGACTATGATGAAACTTTTTCTCCGACTGCTAACCTGACAAGCATAAGAGTATTGATGCAGTGTGCAATACAAGAAAACCTGATTTTGCATCAGATGGATGTAAAAACCGCATACTTGCATGCACCAATAGATTTTGAAGTGTATGTTGAGCAGCCAGAAGGCTATGAAGTAAAAGGAAAAACAGATGAGAAACTGGTCTACAAGCTGGAAAAGTCACTTTATGGGCTTAAACAGTCAGGCCGAAACTGGAACAGGACATTACATGACTATTTGATAGAGAACGGTTTCATGCAGAGTCCTGTAGATCATTGTGTTTACACAAGGAAAACAGGAAAAGAAAAAGTGATCATGATCATATGGGTTGATGATATTATTATTGCAGCCAGTGATGAAAGGGTTTTGAAAACTGTGAAGGAAATGCTAACTGCAAGATTCAAAATGAAAGATATGGGGAAACTCAAACATTTTCTTGGTATTGATTTTGAGCAAACCCAAGATTGTGTAAAAATGTTACAAGAGAGATATGTAGAAAACATACTGGAAAGATTTCAAATGCAAGACTGTAAACCAAGATCAACTCCTTGTGAACAAAGGTTGAACTACAATGATGATGCTGAGAAAATGAACAATGTCAGAATGTACAGAGAGGCAGTAGGTAGCCTTATTTACTTGACCTCTTGCACACGACCAGATTTGAGTTTTGTTGTAAGTAAGCTGTCACAGCACTTCAAAGAACCAGCTGTGGAACATTGGACTACTGTGAAACATGTTCTAAGGTACCTGAAACAATCAAAAGACAAGACATTGTGCTACAGGAAAAGTGACAAAGATTTGAGAGTACAAGGTCACAGTGACTCAGACTGGGCTGCGGATGTGACTGACAGGAGGAGTACTACAGGTTACTGCGTAAGCCTGAATGAAGGAGGTACTTTGGTGTCATGGCGAACAAAGAAGCAGCCAACTGTTGCCTTGTCAACTTGTGAAGCAGAGTACATAGCTTTGGCAGCAACAACACAAGAATGTTTGTACTTGACACAACTGTTGCAAAGCATGTATGAGCATCAAAAGAGACCGCCAAAGATTTTTGAGGACAATCAAGGGACTATTGCATTGGCAAAGAATCCTGTTAACAGACAGAGGTGTAAGCATATCGATATCAAATATCATTTTGTGAGATCAACAGTTAATGCTGGAAATTTGATATTGGAGTATTGTCCGACAGGTCTGATGGTGGCCGATGTTATGACAAAGCCAGCAACAAAGGGGAAGTTATTGAAGTTTGAGAAATATATGTTTGGAGTGTAAACAAATAGTAAAGAAAAACTGTTTCTTTTGGAATGCATGTAAAGCTGACAACGTGAGTGCAAGTGGGGGTGTTGAGCTACTTAATAGGTATGCCCTCGTTGTCATCTGTTGTGATTTTATTTTGAAAGGATGCTTCCTGTTATGCTGCAGAGTGCACGCCAGAGTTCAATAATAAAAACTAAGTGTTGTTCCGGTGAAAAGCCGATGCCCCACATGTGATTATTCCTCCGTCTAGACAATATAAGTATCTTCAATATTCATGCAGATTCCGCTGGAAGACCCGTCTCTGCTAACAAGCGGGCATCTGCCGTAACAAGTTGGAGGTAATTCAAGACAAAAGACGTGGAAGAGAGCCAGAGATGAATAATAACTAATGATTAAATGCATAGTGAGTGAGAAGGTGAGTGAAGAAGAAACAGGGTGCATCATGGGAGGACCCCAGCAGCCAAGACTTATTTCAGCGCAACTAAGGAAGGGTTCAGGGTCACCTGATTCAGCCCGTCATCTATGTAACACTAAATATGACATACGTCTACGAAGAGTTTAGTGCACATTAGCTGTTCACACTGAGAGCACTGAATATGGTTTTTAAAAAACGAGCTGAGACAGCCGACTTCGCATTACCTGCGCTACCTGTTGTGTCTGGAAGCAACAACTATGAAAGATATCAACCAAAAACCGAACAAATCCGCTGACTGGCCGAACCCTATAGCATGTAAGTCACTGTTTCCTTAACAGTGCCAAAAATAGCTCCGATGTAGCCAAAGGCTTGTGTGTGTGTGTGTGTATGTGTGTATTTTTTTTTTCCTTAAACACCAGCGAGGTGCTCTTGCTACGCGTCTCGCCACAGTGGGTTTTATATCAAAGCCAAGACCTGTTTTGATACAGCCGGGCCAGCCGGTCATGTGTGTGTGTGTGTGTGTGGGGGGGGGGGGGGGGGGGGGGGGGACGGCAAGGTCGTCTGGGTTATGGAGTGAATCCAGTGGAGATGCAGCAGTTTGTGGCTCTCTGCAGTTTGTTTGTTGTCAGGCGGGTCCATCTGGCGGGCAGCAGAAGGATTGCTCATGTGGAGACGTTAATGGCACATTTTGTGTGTGTGTGTGTGTGTGTGTGTGTGTGTGTGTGTGTGTGTGTGTGTGTGTGTGTGTGTGTGTGTGTTGTTGTTGTTGTTGTGGTAACTCTCACCTTCATCTGTTATGCTCCATTTCCCCCTTGAGCCATCTCATGACACACTTTCCCACCGTTGCTGAGTCCGGATGAGAGGAAGTGTTTAATGCAACAATAAAAAAAACCCCGCGCACTGTAGCAAAGCTCCGACCAGCAGGCAGGTACACTGCAGAGGAAATGAACTTTTACCCACTTAATGGTGCTCCATCTTTTGAAATAAGCGGGGGAGTTTATTAATTAGGTTCACGTCTTATTCACGTTTTATTAAGAATGAATGTCACGTGCTTTCCTTGTTTATTTTTTACACTGCATACATCAGCGTGCATCGCCGTACATATGACTGCTGTTGCCCATCCGGGGGACCTTATCTCTTCACACCGGAGTGTGTGGAACTCAAGCCCCCGGCCGGCCGCTGAAGAATAGCGGTCGTTAAATATTCATCCTCCGTTCCCGGTGGCACACTTTTCTTCCCTGCAGACCGACCCTTACTGCTTCGAGACCCGCTAGAGCAGCAGCAAAGGCGTAAAGCTGTGTGAGTAATTAAGATTTTTTTTAATTAAAAAGGGGATTGTTTTTATTTTATTTTGATTTTAGTCTTTCGCTCTATTTTGACCCGTAGGAGGATGGTGAAACGTGAATATGGAGCTCCAGTAACGTGAGGATGCCCGTTCCCGAGGTCTGCTGTGTGCCAGGGAAAGGTTGGTTATAGGTGCATAAATCCACACCCATTCCCCCTCCCTCCATGCCTCCCACATACAGTGCACATCTATCTGTTTGCCTGCATGCTTTGGCTTTGGTGGGTCTTATTCTCTCCTGCAGTATAATGTTTTTCCTGGAGCTGGATTGCCCGGTGTTTCTCCCAGCCCGTTATTATAAGACTAAACTAAATCATGTAAGGAAATGCAGAATTGTTAGGTAACTGCTGTGTGTTGTGCAAGCTTTTTGCCACAGGCCTGTAAACTTACCTGATATCCGACCAACTCCTGACTACAAGAAGTGCTGCAGGTGTAATGCTGCTCCACTAGATAGCAGCAGATTACTGTGTGTGTATGTGTGTGTGCATGTGTGCGTGGATGTATGTGTGCAAAGTGACAAAGATGGTCTACAGCTTCCCCTTGGGACCTGAATGCGTTTGATGAGCCTCATCAAGTCCACCTCTGTCATAACTCTGCTTTTTTTGCCCCCTCCCGGGCATTTATCCCAGTTTCTCTATGTTGTCTCTTCTCCGCAAATTCTATCAAAAGATGGAGGACCACCTGCCAGCAGCGATTGCTTTGGGAAAAGGGAGACTGGCTGCAGCTCAGAGCTTTTCACATTTGATAAGGGCTTTTCATTCTCCTTCAAAGGCGGATGTACAGTTTGAAACAAATTGTGGGAAAGCCAGGGGAAGAAAAAAAACACTCTTTCATCACACTCTCCATCTATTTAATACACACGTGCACCCACTCAAAGGCATCTTTATGAGCAACCCTGTGCACACATGCACTGCTTGTGCCCGTTCCTGGTGTGTAATGATCAGATAGACTTACATCCAGAGACCAAAAGATCAGGATCTGGCAACCCAACACCTATACTCTGTAACAGGACTGATCCAGCAATCCGACCCCTTCCCTCTCGAAGAGGAATAATTTGGTTGATGGCACTAATAATCACAGCCCTGTTACTGATCCTTCACTGGTTCTCTGTGTATGTGTGCGTGTGTGTGTGAGAGTCATTCCTCTGTCATTGATACCTAGAGGGAAGACGTCATATCTCTAGCAAGTGGGTGCTTCTCCTGCCTCTGCTCCTTCTTCTGCTGTTACGTATGTGGAAGTAGGTTGGTGGTGGCTGCATTGCTCATTTTGAGGCTGTTTAAATATAATATTTATTGAAAAGAAGCCTGTGTGAGCAGGACACACACACACATGCACACAGCTGACAGAGTTCAGGAAACAGAGTTAGAGAATATTTAAGGTTAGAGCATAAATGTGTGTCTGGGTGCTCAGGTCAGGGTTGTTATTACATCTTTGTGGGGATGATGACATTTTACTGCCAATCAGGCTTATCTTATGCATCCCATGTCTGTCTATCTCTCTTTATCCTTCTCTGTCTCTCTCTCTCTCTCTCTCACTATCTCAACCTTTTGTATTATTTATGCCCCGCCCCCTCAGCCGCCCAGAGATCTTAAGTTTCACCTGTAGAGCCAGATGACAAATTAAGACTCCTTCTACGAGCTGCCAAAAGGAACTCTTTAAACCTACACATATACACACATACACGCGCATTGGTTGTCACACACAGGAGGGCTTGGTGAACAGAGTGGCGTGTTGAGTGAGAGAATGTGTTGTAGTGAGCAACAGAGGACAGAGTAGGTCAGAGGAAGAAGCTCGGTGTGACCCAAAGACATTTGCCCAGAGTTTTTTGCTGAAGAAGAAACTTGCAAACAGGACGCGTCAGATTTGAAGACTGCAGACACCAGCCAAGAGCGCAGCACTTCCTCTTTTGTGACGTTATTTTTGTCAGTGAAGTAGAGGTGACTATGACCGGAAAGGTTTGGATGAATGATTGCGGCTTTAACTTCAAGTCTACAGATGAAGCACTGACTGGACCGTAGAGGGAGTAGAGCTGGAGCTGGTGTAACAGCTCCATATGTTGTTTGTGTGTTTTCAGTGCTTGCATTTGCACGAACGCAAACACCGTAGGGATCAAACTGTGTGGAAATGAGTAAAATCAACACAGTAACAATCTCCTTTCAAAGAGTTTGCAGTGAGGTTTACAGTCAACACCTTGCATACTAATGTAGAATTGCAATTTACAGAAGGCTTTTAGAGCTGACCTTAAAGCCTATAGTACAGCTGGACATTGATAGATGATGGCTCTTTTCACTGAGGTTGTGTATCGCTAAGAGATTTCTGTATGGAAACTGGACATTTCTAGATGATGTCTTCATATTGTAATATAGAGATAGGAGCTCTAATCACTTTGTAAAGGATATGATATTATGACAGTATTCGTGCTAAGACAAGAACACTGACTTATCTAACTAAATGCATTTTACTGCTGTTTCTGAATGTGATAGCAATATTAATGTTAGTCTTATTTGTATGTGTGAGATTGCAGACATTCATCTATCTATCTGTCTATCTATCTATCTACCTGCACAGAAGCCTTCATGGGGACCCGATCTGGGCAGTGTCAAACTGCTTTGGCCAGGTGGACCTGTCCTTACACAGATACAGAACCCGCATATAGCTCTGGCACAAAGTCAAACAGGCACATATAAGGCAAGGAGTCTTTTAAAGGTCAGACTTTTTGGAACACAACATGCCTTTTATTGAACTTGAGACATTCTCACAGTGGTGCCTTCCAAACTCTACACATGTCATGTCTTTCTATTTTTCTTTTGAAGGTCAGCTCCATTGCATCTCGTAGAGAGGGCATGGTGTGCCCTTAGCCAAAATGCCTGGCAAGAAAGACCCCAAAAAGGACGCAAAGAAGGGTGGAAAACCTGAACCAGAGAAAAAGAAGGAGGAGGAAAAGAAAGGCAAGGATGACAAAAAGGGAGGGAAGGACGACAAGAAAGCCAGCAAGGATGATAAGAAAGGTGGAAAGGATGATAAAAAGGGTGGTAAGAAGGGAAAAGAGGAACCGCCCAAGGGGAAAGATGATGGAAAGAAAGGAAAAGACAAAGGGAAAGGCAAGAAAGTGGAGTCTGAGGAGGAAGAGGAGGAGCTCCTGAGCGATGAAGAGGATGAAGAGTTCAGTGATGAAGAGGATGAGGAAGACTCAGAGGATGATAGGAGAGGGAAGGGGCGAGGAGGCAGGGGAGCTAAAGGAAAGAAAGTGGGGAAGTCTAGACGGGGTGAAGACTCAGAGGAGGATGATGATGAGGATGAAGATGACGAGGAAGACGAGGATGATGAGGATTATGGGAAATCCAAAAAAAAATCCAAGGACGATCGCCACCATAAAGGAGGGAAATCCGATGCTGACGCAAAGAAGAAAAAGGGCAAAAAGAAAGAGGAAACGCCACAGATTCCAGTGAAAGAAATCCCGAGGAAAGGTCTGAAGAACATGTCCAGGATGTTCATGAAGTTTTCAGGCTTCAAGCGACGCAGGAACAGCAGGAAGAAGCTTAAAAGTACTTCACGTTTATTCCTGGGTTTGGGGAAGAGAAAGACGCGAATTGCTAAGAAGAAACGTCGCAAGTCCATGCTGAAGAACACCTCTCGTTTCATGATGAGATTCAAGGCCAGCAAAAAGAGGAAAAAGGAGAAAGAGGCCAAAGAGAAGGCAAATGGTGGGAAGAAGCCAACCTATATGCTGCTTCGCCTGGGAGGGAACAACTCCAATGAGAAGAAAGGGGGCTTCTTCAAAGGCTTATTTGGGAAAAAGGACGGTGATGGGGCTGTTGACGACTTCAAGAACAGAAGTCTACTGTTGGGGAAGGTTGCAGCGGCAACTAACTGGCTGACGAAACGCTTCCTGTCCACCAAAATGCGGGAAAATTCAGAACAGCATGGCTGGCAAGGGCATAGAGCTCACAGTCGGCAAGCCAGCTCCCGACGTTATCTCCAGGGTTACCAAAACAATGGTTATGAGCATGATGAAGATGTGTACGGATACCAGAAAGTATATGAAGGGTATGATGACGGTTATGGAGATGAGGCAGCATATGGAAATCATGGTCATTATGGTTACTATGACAATGACAATGGGGCAGGGGGAGCAGGATATCAAGACCTTGGTTACTATGAGGATGAAGGATTCAATGATCCAAATGCAGAATATTATCCTCGTGTTCTTTATGATGAGAGCACGGGGGAATATTATAACCCTTATTCCTCTGCTGATTACTATGCTTACGAGCAGCAGCAGGCAATGTATGGTGATGAGGATCTGGACTACTATGCAGTAATGGGTGATGACCATATGTATGGAGGAGAGGTGGATGGGTTCCTTGACCCTCAGACTCAGGGCTATTATGATGAAAATAATCAGGGAGTTTACTATGGTGGCGAACAAGTGGGCTATTATGACATTGGACAGGCAGGTTATTATGAGAACCCTTATGTATCATCTATGGGAATGCAAGGTGGATTTGCGCAGGACTATCAACTTAGCTATACTGATGTTGGCATGCCATACCAAGACTTCAGCTCCCAGCAGGCAATTGGATTCCCTCCAGGAGGCCAACAGGTGTTTGGGTTTGGAGACCAAGTTGTAGGTCAAGGACAGTACCTTTATGGAAACCAGAATGTTGGCCAGATGGATCAGTATGGAGATGATAGCAGTTTAGTTCAAGGGGGGGAGATGACGTTTAGAGTTCCCAGACCTCAAGTGCGCCTTTTTGGGAAAGAACGTCTAGATGTTACCTTGCCTCCTCCACCAACTTTGCCGCCTGATCCAGAATTTGAAGACATGTCAGAAATCCAGTACGAAGACCAGATTCCTCTCGTGCCAGGTCAGCCTGGTGGCATGATGTCATTACAGCAACAGATGGCAATGTCACCACAACAACAAATAATGATGTCTTCGCAGCAAAATCTGTTGCCCCCTCAAGAACCAATAATGATGTCCCCTCAAATGATATCACCTCAGCAGCAAGTCATGTCACCGCAGCAGCAGATGATGTTACAACAAGACCAGAGTATGTCCCCCCAAATGATGTCATCGCCAATTATGTCACCACAGCAACAAATGATGTTAACGCAGCAGCAGCCGATGTTGCCACAACAACAGATGATGTCCCAGCAAATGATGTTGCCACAGCAGCAGACGATGCCCCAGCAAATGATGTTGCCACAGCAGCAGATGTCACAAGAGATGATGTTCCCACAACAGCAAATGATGTCACAGCAAATCATGTCACCACAAGAGCAAATGATGCCACAGCAAATCATGTCACCACAAGAGCAAATGATGCCACAGCAAATGATGCTGCCACAACAACAGATGATTTCACCACAGGTAATTCAAGCTGTGCAGTGTCATTGAACCTGACAATGTTCTTAAAGCTAGAGAGTCACAGGAGGGTGACTTTGCTGACTTTCAGTGTGATTCATATTGCACTGTAAATGTAAAAAAGAAAAAAATAGGAAATTCAAAAGAGTACACATGCACTGCCCTTTCAAGTTACACAGTTCTCTTGTTTTAAATAATCCCACCACACGGAGAAATGTGGCAGTAACATATTCAATAAATAAAGAAAATATTGCTCAACATTGTTCAATTCAGTTTTTCTATATAGTGCCTAATCACGATAACAATTGCCTCAAGGTGGTTTATATTGCAAGGTAAAGACCCTACAATTGTATAGGGAACAATCAGACCACCACGACAGCGGTAAGGAAAAACTCACTTTTAACAGGAAGATACCGACAGAAGCAGGTTCAGGGAGGGACGGCCATTGGTTGGGGGCGAGGGGAGGGAGACAAAATAAAAACACACTGTGCAGAGAGCCAGAGATTAGTAATAACTAAGAGAGTGAATAGCGCTGAGTGAAGAAGAAACATTCATCATCGGAAGCCTCCAGAAGCCTAAGCATTGTACAATTTAACTAAGGGAGGGTTTGGGGTCGTATGATCCAGTCTGATCCAATCTTAAAAGTAGAGCAGGTGTCTGTCTCCCAAGTTCAAACTGGGAGCTGGTTCCATAAAAGAGTGGCTTGAAAGTGTCTGCCTCCCATTCTACTTTTAAATACTCTGGAAGCCACAAGTAAACCAGCAGTATGAGAGAGAAGTTGGGGTAATATGGTAAATTTAATTCTAGATTTAATATGGAGCCAATAAAGTGAAGCCAGTATGGGAAAAATATGCTCTCTCTTTCCCTCCAGTCCCTGTCAGTACTCTTACCAACTGAAGGCTTTTCTTTTGGGGGGGGGGGGTTAGGACAGCCTGATAATAATGAATTACAATAGTCCAGTTTAGAAGTAATAAATGCATGAACTACTTTTTGAGATGAGATGGGATGTTTCTATTTTTAGATTCTCAGTACTAAGTACGATTAGTGATAGCAGCATTAATTTCATTTCATTTCATTTGAACTGGAAATAGCGATAGATAATCAATAAGCCAATGTTAGATAGGTGTAGCTGCTTTTTTTTGCTTATGACCAACAATGTGATAAATAGTTCTTTGAAATAATTAGTGTAACATTTTCTTGATGAAAAATAATATTCCAGGCAAAATCAGCTTGCAAATCTGATAACTGCTTTTCACAGCCTGTAAATTACTGGGCTAAAGTCCATGTTTCCATTTTGAACATAAAGCTTTGTGCTCTTTCAGCAGCAGATGATGACTGACCCAATGATGATGCCACAGCAGCAGGGTTATGGGCCACCATCCATCCCTACTCCAACTGCAATGATCATTAAGCAAGCAAACATGTCCCCTCTTCCGGGACGCCGTATTCAACCCTCTCCGACACCATCCCGCCGTTCTGTCATTATGCCCTCCCCACAAATGCAACGTCATCCTCCTGCTATGGCTTCCCCAGTACCCTCTCCTATGTTTGCACAAAGACGCAGTCCCTCTCCACAGCCATCCATGAGGAGTGGTTTAATTAATGCCCAAAGACCGCCCTCTATTATGTCTAGGCAACTCTCACCTCCTTCCTCGCCTATGGCCTCCCCGCTTGCTCGTCGTAGAATGCAACCTCAGAGATCACCCTCTCCCCTGGCTCGAGGTCCTTCAGCCCCCCACTCTCCCCGTGCCTCAATGATCCGGCATAGTCCCCCACCGTCACCAAGACCATCAATGAGGCGACGATCTCCACCTTCTTCACCTCGTGCTTCCATGAGAAGGCGAAGTCCTCCACCAGCACCCAGTCCTGCCCGCAGCCCATTTGAAGCTAGAAAGATTCATAGGTCACCATCTCCTACCCTCTCTCCTGCTCATGTATCTCCCCCCCTCTCTCCACAGCTCAGCAGAAGACCATCTCCTTCCCCATCTCATCGTAGCTTATCTCCTGCTGGGCCCCGGCCTCACCTATCATCCCCTACTCTTTCTCGCCGCTCAACTCGACTGCTTAGGGATCCAACACCAGTGGCCCGGCCTAGGATGGGTGGAAATGTTCCTTTAGGTACTGTCAGACCCTCCCCTATGGGTCTCCGAGGACGTCCAGTGCCCCCACCAACCCAGAATGTGCGTCCTTTTCGTGCCTCCTCTATAAGAAGCAATAGGTCTTCTGTTCTCACAGTGGACTCCTCGCTTCACTCCTCTCCTTTCCACTCCCCTCACATGGTCCACCGTGCTCCCTTGAGGAGAAGAGAATCTGGAAGATTACCTCCTCGTCCCATTGCTCGAGGACGTCCACTCATGGCCCCGCGGTCAGTAAGAAGTATGCCACCCCCTTCCCCACAGTTGTCCATTAAACACATACCGCACTCCGCGTCCCCGCACCTCTCTCCTCGAGTCTCCCGTCAGCCCTCCCCCCTCCTGCCCCCACGTGCTGTCCACTCGCCTACTTACACACCAGAAATGATGCCCTATGCTGATCCTTACACTCAACAGTCACATCAATTTGTAGCTCCATCTTCTCCCATGCTTTCTGGTGCTTTGCAGAACCAGTCTCTCCGACAAGCCTCCTTCTCATCCCCCCTTGGACCTCAGGTAGCCCAAATGGTAGCGATGGAGGATATGGTTCCTGAAGTAGACCCTTATGTTCCCTTGTCCCCTACTTTGTCTGGTGCAATGCAAAACCAGGCTATTCGTGATGCCTCCTATGTCCCCTCACTCCAGAGACCAGTGTCACCTTATGGTCAGCCTATGGCACCCTCATCTCCTATGCTGTATGGGGCTCTGCAAAATCAAGCTCTACGAGATGCATCTTATGTTTCCCCTTTACAAAGGCCAGTGTCACCTCTTGAACCTTCTCTGTCCCCTTCTTCTCCATTACTATCTGGAGCTCTGCAAAACCAGGCAGTGAGAGAAGCGTCCTATGTATCTCCTATTTATAGACCTCAATCCCCTTATCCCCCATCTGTACCTCCATCTCCAGTGCTCCCTGAAGCCATGAGACATGGACAGGCACTAAGAGGCGTAGCTTCCTATCAGACACAGTTCAGTTTGCCATATGGACCAACTGTTGTTACACCATATGATTATATCTCTGAGCCTGCCCCTGCACCGCTGCTCCATGATGCACTGCAAAACCGATCTGGTTTGCAGAGTGTCTCAACTATGAGATCCCCTATGATGCAGCGTCGTAACCCTTATGCACCAGCTGGGCCTCAGCTCCACAGTGCTCTTCAGCAGAACCCAAACCTTCGTCAAGCTTCTTATCACACTCCTGTGCAACTCAGACGATCTCCATATGGACCCAAACCACCCTCTTCCCCAGCATTAGGAAGTGCCCTGCAAAACCCACAGTTGATGCAAGCGTCTTACCGTCTGCCAGATGGAACTTTGGTTTCGCCATATGCAGATCCACGTTCCTCCCCATTGCTTGGCCATGCCCTGCAAAATCAGCAAGTTCGTGGAGCTTCGTATGTTTTGCCCGATGGATCGATCAGGGTACGTAAATGGAATATGTCAGTTATGTAGGCTACAACAACAGCTGCCTCATTACATTATACTCTTCTAATTCACACTCTGCCTCTACCCACATAGGACCCTCGTATGCCTCAGAAGCCAATGTCTCCTAACCTCTCGAGAGCTCTTCAGAATCAGAACCTTAAGACTGCTTCATATACTCTTCCGGATGGGACCATTATCGATCCTAGACAGCAAGTAATCCATGTCTTATGTTCCTTTCTTAACTCATTCTTTTCATCATCTGTTTGTTCAAAATAAGGAATCTTTTAATACATTTTTCTCTATTTGTTTTTGCTCATTCAGCAACCCATTTCCCCAAACTTGGCTAAGGCCCTAAGCAACCCAGTTTTGCGTGAGGCCTCCTACTCTCTCCCCGATGGGACCATTGTGATTGACCCCAAGAAACAAAAGTCCCCCAATCTCGCAGCAGCACTTCAGAACCCTTACCTCAAAAGTGCATCCTACACCTTGCCAGATGGCACCATCATCATTGATCCACGCAAACCTGTCTCTCCAAACCTTTCCGGTGCCCTCCAAAACAGCGCCTTGCAGAGTGCCTCATTCAAATTACCAGAAGGGTTTCAAGACCCCAATATACCCATATCACCAAACTTGGCCAAGGTTAGTTATTGATATGTTATGTGCTATGAATTTCTCTTTCAACTCACCCTCTCTTCCCCACATAGCAGGACTTGTGTAAAAGTTAACAAGTATAAGTATCATGTCTTCAAAAGTTCTCGTGGCTCCAGTTTGTCTAATAATCACTGTTGACCTGAGGTGCCTCTTTAATTCACTGATGACTAAATCATTTGTCTCTGTTTTAAAACTTAGGCTCTCCAAAACCCAGCCTTGAAAGGAGCTTCATACACGCTCCCAGATGGAACTATTATCGTTGACCCAAGAAAACCAAAGAGCCCCAACCTGGCAGCTGCCTTGCAGAATCCTTATTTAAAGGGTGTGTCCTACACCCTGCCCGATGGAACCATCATCATTGACCCACGGAAGCCAGTTGGCCCTGATCTCTCTAAAGTGCATACCTGTTAAAAATAGTATATCATTTAGCTTTGCTACAGTAATCTATTACTATTTATCACTATTTACTATTACTATTTATACTATTCAATAAAGTATAAAGTAAACATTATTTGTATTGCTTTTATTTATGTTTTTATTGCTGTTTTAGTTGCATTTTTTTTGCTTCTAAAGTTAAGCATAACATTCTAGCTATTACAGACTATTGAAATGAAGTGTAATATTGGGGACATTTTAGTGACCTAAACTGCACTCTTGAGTAACTTCTCTGCTTTTCCTCTGCCTCCTTCAGGCTCTCACGAATGCAAACCTTCGAAGTGCATCATATCGTCTTCCTGATGGGACCCTGGTAATCCCTGGTCAGCCTCCAAACCTTTCATCTGCTCTGAGGCAAAACCGGGCTCTTCGTTCTACAGGTCTCTATCATCTGTCAGAAAACTCTGTGCTGACAGGCGTGCCCAAACCTACACCTCCCAACCTATACACTGCGCTGCAGAAGGAAGATGTGCGTGGCGCCAGTTACAGGTAGGAAACTATTCTGTTACTGGAAACTATCACAAGTGACCTGATTAGGTTTTTCCAGGTAAATGACCTATTAGGAAATCAATCTGCAAGCTGGGGATTCATTTAAACTAACTAACAGACAAACCCAAATCATCTCCAGTTGACTTTATACAATCTGCATATGTTGATGGTTCTTTCATACTTTGATTCTGACCATTTTGCAGCATTTAGTCTTGTATACTTCACATACTAGAGAGTAAGCCCACTTAATGTTCGTGTTCACATTTTGCCAGTGTTCCACAGTTACATGCTACTCATCAATTTTCTTGTCCATTAGGCTTCCAGATAAATCACTTCTCACACGGCGGTTCCACAATCCAAGCCTGTCTGATGCCATTCAAAACCAGCAGCTTCGTTATGCTTCATACGCGGTGCCAACAGGACTGCAGGGTGAGGATAATCGCTATGCTGTGATTCCTCCGTATGGGCCACGCTCAGGCCACTGGGCCAGAAATGCCCAAGGAGGAGGGGATGGAGGTGAGGACGTTTGGGCAGCTGAGAGGGTTTTACCACATGGCACTGTGCAGAATTTATCTAAGTGGTCGATGTACAAAGAAGATGGGGTGTTAGAAGGATATTCACCCGCACCTCGATTTGTGGATGGAAAGGCTCAGGACCCAGACTGGGCTCCGGAGAGAGAGAGAGCCAGGCCGAAAATACCAGGTCAAAGCTGGTATGACAAGGTACCTGAATGCAAGATCAACCCATTTTTAGGAGGATTTAAGTTTCTATAATTTTTTACAATTGGTGGAGAATAGATTGGCATAGGAACAAGCGTAATGTACAGATTATTCAAGCAATAACTGAGAAGCTTTAAAGCTAAATGGCCCTAGCAGCATTTCCTCATAGAGTTCACAAACATCTGAATTTCTGCATGTTTTGCATCAGCTATGCATTGAGCCGTGACTGTACACCCCAGGCTTTGTTATTTGTGAGTCCTTGACTAACTATGTACATTTCATGTGTGTGTCCAGATCTATTCTATCCTAAGCATGCCCACAACAAGCCACAGGGTTAAACGCTGGGCGGAGGGAATGGAGGACTTGACACAGCTCCCGTAAGCACAAACCATTATTAGCAGCCTCACTTCTTATTTACTTATATCACACTCTTACAAGCAGTTTATTCCCTGAGCACAGTGTAACACAGTTTATTCTATGGCTTGTTTGTTCCCAGTGTCCCTGTAAGCTCTGAAAAGCTTTGAAACACTATAATTATGTAAATTATATGTTAAGTATGTGAGTGTTATTAAAAACACATCCAGAGCAAAAACCCCACATTAGATATTTGTTTTGTTTTTAACTACAAGTCTTCGGAAATGAGAGAGCTCTTGAGTGTCTTTGAAAACGAATTAATGCTGGATGTCAAAGTGAGAGTGGGAGTGCTGCTTCAGCAGGACAATATGTGCTCAGGACATGAATTTTAATTTTCTGTGTTTAATTTCAGTGAGCTGAATGAGACCACTGTTCTGATGAACCTGAAGAAACGCTACGACCAGGATCTTGTCTATGTATGCTAAATCACTCATTTGCAGATTAAATAACGTAATATCATAAAATGTCACGGACACTGCCAGCTGCCTCAGTTCGTTTACCCTCCCTTTTGTCCTTTTGTCCTTCTGTCATCTCTGTCTTCCACTCAGACCTACATAGGCAGCATCCTTGTGTCTGTGAATCCATACAAGTTGCTCAACATTTACGGGACAGACATGGTGCTCCTTTATGAAGGTCATGGACTGAGTGATAACCCCCCGTAAGATCTGTGTTTGTGTGTGTGTGTGTGTGTTTGGGCTTTTGCATGTGTTGGACCTGTTAGAGTTTCTGCAAAGAGGTAATGCAAGATAGGCCATTTTTGAGTATTTTACTATTAATAAACTGCACAAGATTATTAGGCTCGAAATGATTTAATTCTAACTTTGTCTCAGAAGTGTGACAAAGGTCAGGCATTTTCCTATGAATTTAGCAAGAAGTCACCTTTTCTAGACTATTTATTTATTTATTTATTTTTGTAGACTACCCGTTTTTGGATTTATCAGATGTGAAGATGTCTGCCTTGTTTAGAATATAATGAATTAGACGACACTAGCCCTGTAGTTCTAAACTGAAAAAGTCGACAGGAGCTTTTCTTTTTGTTTATAAAGCAAAAAAAGCAGGTAGCTAGCTAGCATTATAGTTCAGCTTAAAGGATGCTGTTATTTTTTACATTCGGTCAGGCTGCCACAAGCAAAGTGATACACTGAGCTGACATAGTTCAGAATAAAGAAAATAGTTCCTTCATGAAACGTTTTTGGGGGAATAAACGGGTTGTAATTCATTGCAAGAGACATTGCTAATGACTTTTTCAAATGCAGTTTTTGGCAGTTTAATACACTTTATTCTAGAGAAAGGCAGACGTCTACACAGCTAATTTCTCCTGGTGACCTTAACCCCAAAATCTAGATGCATAAATAAAACTAAAGGCCAGAGAATGGTTCATGGTTCAGAAAAAGTTGGAACCACAATTGTTTGAAAATGGAGTGCTTATTGAAACAATTTTTTGAAAAAAACAAAAATATTAATTTGCATCTACATGAGTTTTAAAAAATGTATTGTGTAATTCATTTTGGTTTTTGTGGGTGAAAAAATTCACACTGATGACGCAAAAGTCTCAAAAACTCACAAAACACCACGTATCAAATGTGATACACTAGCCGTTAAAAGGTTAAACCTTTAAGTGAAACCTTTACAGCTGTGTTTGTGTGGGCATACGCTGTCCCACTACATCTGTCTACATGTGTCGTAAGCTGTGCTCTGAGATCCTGTACGGCGGTAAATAAAGGCGTTAAAGGCCAGCACTCTCAGGTGTTAGTAACAGGCTCGCCTTACACTGTTAATGGTCTGTTGCCAAGGGAGAGTTTGGTTATGGATTTCACTGCCACTTCTACACACACCAAGCTGACATGCACACAGCTGGTGTGTGTGTGTGTGATTTTATTCTAATTCGACATCTTTCGTTGTGTTGCAGTCATCTCTTTGCCATTGCTAATCTCTCATATACCACCATGATGGATGCCAAAAAAGATCAGTGTATAGTGATCAGGTATGAACTGCTGATTAAAGTCTGATTAAAGGCATCATAAAACGAGCGCTATAAATCATTCATATTGGTGGTTTTTGTTATTCCAGTGGAGAAAGTGGGTCAGGGAAGACTGAGGCCACTAAATTGATCCTGCGTTACCTGACAGCCATACACCACAAACGCAATGTCACACAGCAGGTATATGTCCAGTGTCCAATTCTTTTGTATGAGTGGACAGACACAGAATGAAGCTCATATTCAGTTTAAACTAACTTTTTTTTCTCTCACATCGTGGTCTTTAAATCTATCTTCTGCCTTCAGATAGAGGTAAAGTATTCTCATCGCTTCCCCCATATTTTGCTCTCTTTACCGTCATACTGAAAGTGCTCATAGTAATTTTCCCTCTGTGCTGACTGGGCAGATCCTTGAGGCCATGCCCCTGTTGGAGTCTTTTGGGAATGCCAAAACAGTGCGCAACGACAACTCTTCACGCTTTGGCAAATACACGCAGATCTACATGAACGAGTGAGTAGTAACAACATTCTTCTTCTTTCAGCTGCTTCCTTTTGGTGTTGGTGTTACGCCAAAAAGGGATTTCCGATGTTTCAGTGTGTTTTTTTATTTGTAATAATTTTGCTTTTATTGTTAGGTAGACTGTAATCTATAGCATTTATGAAGAGGCTATATATAAAATAAAGAAACGGCCTATTTTGTGACTCTACTCTGTGTTATACATTATCTCGCCCGTTTTGGTCACTTGAAATGTCTTTATAGATCTGTAATGTTATCCCTGTATCATAACACACACACAGAAACACACACACATGCACACACACAGAGAATTGGTGACACTGGGTTTACTGGGGAATATGCTAATATGCCCCACTGGCACAGTTAGATAAGGAGTTGATTTTCTGTTAGAACTGTGACAGAGAGCACATTACACATGCATGACTTGTTACTTAACTCAGCCTTACTCTGTGTTTGCATGTGTGTGTGTGTGTGTGTGTGTACCTGACTGTGTAATTTTACCAGGGGTGTAATCAGCGGTGCCATAACGTCTCAGTACCTGCTGGAGAAGTCACGCATTGTCTTTCAGGTGAAAAACTCTCAAACACACGTATTCACACAACAGCTCAGGTGGAGTCTTTTTACCACTGAGTCATGAGCCCCATTCAGACATGCACTCCTTTCCATTAATCTAATGCCATCTGAACCTAGCGCTACATATCCTAGTAGGCACCCTGTTCACTTTTCCTGTAAAACCTGCAACAGCAACCTTTCTTGGTACTAGGCCACTTACACGTCACCGAACGGCATTTGCGTTGAAGAACAGGCAAGCACAAAGTCGTAGCAGTGTCTTACCTGTGTAATTAAGTTCACTGTTAAGAAAAGTTCAAGTAAAATTTAAACATTGCTCTGTGATGTGCTTTTGCCATCCACAGTCCAGATATACCTCTAAGCCTGGTCTAAGGGAGAATTAAATATTCACATACTGTGGCTCTAATAACAGTGACGTATATCTGAATGGCTTTGAATGACAGACAGCTGTGTCTTACAGACAGATGTAGAGATGTAGCCCGAGACTTTCTTCGTGGTCGCTTTCATCTGGTCACACATCCTTTGAGTATCCCTCAAATATGTGTTTCTCTGTCAACGGCATTATGTGTGTCCGTTTCAGTCATAAGAGATTTAAACTGCTAAGCAGTCCTAGTGTGTGTGCGCATGTGTCAGGGTGACTTTTTTCTGTATGTGTGTCTATTCACAGGCCAAATCAGAGAGGAACTATCACATCTTCTATGAGATGTTGGCAGGCCTTCCTCCTCATGAGAAGCACTCGCTGTACCTGCAGGAAGCTGAGACTTACTACTATCTCAATCAGGTGCTCAGATTCAAACACGCAGACATCCATCAGATATCAAAGAAAATCACAAGGACATTAATCTCCTGTAGAGTTACCATTAGTATAACTGCTACTTCAGTAAGCCTTAAGCCATTAAGTCTTGGGACTAAAATTCAATAAGAACCATACTGCAAAAGCAGCCCAAGAGTTTCTTGAGGCAAAGAAATGGTATAATCTGTAATGACCAAGACAGTCACCCGATCTCAGCCCAATAGAGCATGCTTTTCAGTTACTGAAGCCTAAACTGGATGGAGAGAGACCCACAAACAAACAGCAACTGAAGGCAGCTACAGTAAAGCCCTGGAAGAGCATCTGTGTCACGTTATCTATAATATATATATTTGAATTCCTAAAAAGTTAATGGAATTTTTTTGTGAAACCCATTTAATTAAAGCTGAAAGTCTGCACTTGGATTACATGTTGATTGTTTTATTTAAAATCCACTGTGGTGGCGTGCAGTGTGATCCAAAATCAGCCATTGTTAAACCAGTCCTGAACAATGAAAGAGATCAGACTAATGTCACAGTATTAATACAGCACAGAAATGACCATTTCATTGCTCACAGATTTAAAACCATGAAACCACAGCCTATCCTGGTGAATAGGATTAACATTATACTTGTTGAACGTCCACTTTTCAACATTTATATTGAAACACAGGTGTGCGTAACTGCAGCCTAGCAAAGCTGCAGGCACAGCTGTAGTCTTGTTTCTTCTTTGTCAGCTGTCCTGCCAACACCAGGTTTTTTTTTTTCCACACAAAAAGAATTAATTAGGGCCATTTGTTCATAATTATGACATTTTCTGTTTGTTTTTTCACCTCTGGGCTTTATTTCCAAGCTGATTTGCGCTGTTGTATTTCTTTATGAGGTAGTGTTCATCTTGGACTATTTCCCACCCAGTTAGCGGTGTGTTTGTGGTAATTACAACAACATTTTTTGAAGAGTAACTTAGCACCGAGCTGAGAGATAGCGTGTCATTGCTCTCCCTGACTGAAAGTGTGCTGACAAGTGAGCCCTTTTGCACTCGTAACTGCAATCGCCAGTGAGGTCACGGTGCTCTGATACACCCTGAAGTGGATCCTCCCCATCACTGCACCAAGAGACTCAAATCACTGATAAGTTGCTCTTAAATTAGACCTAAAGAGGGTAAAATGTCTTTTTCCTAACGGTGCACGTGTGTGTCCATGCATGCAGGGAGGGAACTGTACCATAGAGGGAAAGGATGACGGGGAGGACTTCAGGCGTTTGCTGAGTGCCATGGACATCCTGTGTTTCACCCCAGAGGAGCAAAATGGCATCTACAGACTTCTTTCCTCTGTCCTTCATCTGGGGAACATCTACTTCCAGCCACACCTGGTCTGTCTTTCAAACACAAACATGTATTTAGTTTCACGACCTAATGGTGAGGATGACGTTGGCAGTAATAATGACAGTGACTCCATATGTATGTGTCTGCGACTGTGTCCCGCAGGCTGAGGGTCAGGAGGTCGCGTCAGTGGTGAGCACGCAGGAGATAAGGGTGGTGGCTGAGCTGCTGCTGGTCTCACCCGAGGGCCTAGAGAAATCTGTCACCTTCAAGCTGACAGTAAGTGGTGCACACTTTTGCAGAAACAGCCCCGTGCACACACCACAGATATGATTATTTCTGTAACAAAATATAGATGTTAGATATCAGAGATGTGTTTGATCCCCCAGGATACGGTGCGGGAGAAGATCTATACTCCGCTGACAGTGGAGAGTGCTGTGGATGCCAGGTGAGTGAGTGAGTGAAAGTCTCAATCTGTTAAATTAAACATGATGCACCTTGCTCTGCTTGGGGGAAAAAAACTGAAAATCTTAGGGCTTTTTAATGTCCTCATGTTTTTTTCACCCCCTGCTTTAAAATCATACCAGGAGACTGCTGAGAGGGAGCCAAGAGTCTGTGATATTCTCTTCCAATCTTTGGTAGAGGCATGTGAGGACAAAGGACGTCAGGGCTTGAAGTGGGGGGGGGGGGGGGGGGGGGTTCAGATGTCCTCTGTTTCCATAGGAACCGGGTTTTCTGTTTCCATAGAAACCTTATTGTGCGTTTTTCATAGAGATGCTGTTGCCAAGATCCTGTATTCGCTGCTGTTTAGTTGGCTGACGGAGCGCATCAACGGACGCGTCTACCCTCGCAACGAAGCCCTCTCCATCTCCGTGCTGGACATTTATGGATTTGAGGTCAAACTGAAGAGCACTCGCAGTAACGTCACATCTGTGTTTGTGTCTGAGCTGACCCGTGTGCTAAGTGACTCACATAACCCCCGGTTGTCTCTTCTGTGTGTCCTCCAGGAGCTACAGGTGAACAGTTTTGAGCAGCTGTGCATTAACTACGCCAATGAAACTTTGCAGTTCTACTTTAACAGGGTCATTTTCCAGGAGGAGCAGGTCAGAGAACCACAAGTTAATGTGTTCATTTCCCATTTAGTTCACATCAGTGACATCACTGACCAGTTTGTTAGGTACACCTGTTCAACTTTTCATTAATGCAAGTATCTAATTGCCCAATCACATGTCAGCAACTCTATGCATTTAGACATGTAGATGTGGTCAAGACCACCTGCTGAAGTTCAAATTGATTTAAGTGATTCTGAACATGGCATAGTTGTTGGTATGAGATGTGTCCGAATGGTTTAGAAACTGCTGATCTGATGGGATTTTCCCAAACAACCATCTCAAGGATTTACAAAGAACAGTCTGAAAAAGAGAAAATATCAAATAACCGGCAGTTTCTCTGTGAAAATGTTGTTTTGATGTCAGAGTTCAGAGCAGAATGGCCAGACTTCTTTAAGCTGATAGGAAAGCAACAACCAATGTATCCAAAAGAATGAATGCACAATGCCTTGAAACCTGAAGCAGATGGGCCACAGCAGCAGAAGTCCACACTGGGTGCTGCTACTGTCAGCTAAACACTGAAACTGAGGCTATAATTGACACGGGCTCACCAAAACTGGACAAAAGATTAGAAAAATGTTGCCTGGTCCACTGAGTTTCAATTTCTGCTGCAACATTCAGATGGTAGAATCCAAATTTGGCATAAACATCATGAAAGAATGGATCCATCCTGCCTTGTATCAATGCTTCAGGGTGATGTTGGTGTAATGGTGTAATGGTGTGGGGATATTTTCTCGGCACACATTGGGCCTCCTTAGTGCCAAATGAGCATTGTTTAAACACCACAGCCTACCTGAGTATTGCTGCTTACTATGTCCATCCCTTTATGACAACAATGTACCCATCGTCTGATGGTTGCTTCCAGCAGAATAATACACCATGTCACAAAGCTCAAACCCTCCCAGACTGGTTTCTTGAACATAATGGGTTTCACTGTACTGAATGGCTTTCACAGTCACCAGATCTCAATCCAGTACAGCACATTTGGGATGTTGTGGAACAGAAGGTTCACATCATTGATTTGCAGCCAACAAATCTGCAGTATCTGTGTGATGCTATCATGTCACAAAGGACAAAAATCTCTGAAGAATGTTTCTGAGCAGCTTGTTCAATCTATACCATAAAGAATTAAATCAGTTCTGAATGTCAAACATGAGCACAAACTAGCAAGGTGTTCCCAATAAAGTTTTCAGTGACTGTATGTATGCAAGGCTGCCTGCAAACTATCACAATAGTTTACAGGCAGCCACAAAGCAAAAAAAACCCCAACAACAGAAAAATCCCCGCATAGTTCACCACTGAAGCCAACAAGATAATTTAATGTAGCAACAAAAAAAGTTAAAATGACACCAGAGAAGCTTAAAGAGTTTTGTGTTAATGATACAGAAGCACAACTATGAAACCTATATTCCCGTTTCACAGTTGTAGCCCCATGTCACCCGTCTAAAAAAGGAGGTATTTCCAGAGGCACATTTAAACTCAGGCTATCAAATCTTTCACAAATCATAGCAGAAAGCAAGAAACAATTAGCAGCGAGTTAGTCGAGTTTTACACACACCAGCCTGACGAATCTTGCGCTTGTTTTGTGCTGAATTATGCTGCGTAGGAGGAGTACATGCGGGAGCAGATCAAATGGCAGCAGCAGCCCTTCGGCCACAACGAGGCATGCCTCGACCTTATTGCTGCTAAGCCCCATGGGATACTGCGCATACTGGACGACCAGTGCGGTTTCCCTCAGGTAAGCCCATTCCTGTTAAACTAATAACCGTTTTCTCCAGAGTTATTGGAATTCGCTTAAATTGAATCAAAAACACATACAATATGAAAGTGAATACAATAATGGTAAACACAAGCAGTTTTTAATTAAGACAAAGGTGTTTAATGACTTATAACTCCACGGAGAGAGAAGCCCCAAGTGCGCGAAGAACAAGTGATTGAGACAGACTCAGTATGTGGAAAGCGAGCGCACTTATAATAAGCTTATATTAGATTACAGGAAACTTTGGAAGAGTTGCACTCTTTAAGCGTGCTGTTAAAAAAACACAAGCCAACAACAGCTCTAACTTCATATTTCATATCTCAGTTTTAAAAAAAATTGAGTTAAAAAAGAAAAAAAAACCCTGCACTATTGGATTTCTCATTAACCAGGAGACTGTATTGTAGCCAGCTTCAATCAATACAAAACTATCCCACATGCTCACTTAATTGCCTACCTGCTGCTATCATTATTCCCGGGGCTCCCAGTGTAAGAAGCTGTCTGAGCTCATAGTGAGATAAATGTATTATAAGTCTCTGATGCTTGGAGTGAAATATGAACACGCCGTTACATGAAAAACCCACTGAGGCGATCTGCCAAACACTCACACGCAGACACGCACAGGAAACATGTGTTTGTGCTGTAGAGGTTTAGTTTCCATGGCTCAACAACCATTAACCATCTCCAATCATTGCTAGGCAACAGACCACACCTTCCTTCAGAAGTGCCACTATCACCATGGAAACAATCCGCTCTATGCCAGGCCAAAGATGCCACAGCCAGAGTTTACCCTGAAACACTATGCAGGGAAGGTCACCTACCAGGTACTTCCTGCCTTCCCTGTTTTCTTTCTTTCCTGCTTCTCTGTGTTTTGCTTTTTAACATTTTCAACTTTTCATTTCTCAACATTTCAATCTCTTTTATAGCCTTTTTTTTCCCAGTGTTCTTCCTCTGATCATTTCCTTTTTTCCCTTCTTTTTTTGCATTCTCATATAAAGTGCATCTGGAAAGTATTCACAGCTCTTTGCTTGTCCTACATTCTGTCATATTACAGCATTATTTCAAATCACTGATTAAATTCATTTTCCACTTTTTATTCTACAAACAGTACAAAAAAAGTTTGCTTGAAATTCTTGAAAATTTATTAAAATAAAAAGCTAAAATATAACATGCACATAAATAAGAATTCACACCCTTTGCCAGTGATCATCTGTCAGATGTCTGTACAACGTGATTGGAGTCCACATGTGGTAAATTCAGACATACAAGGGCCGCAGGTCGGACTCAAACTGGGGCTTTTGCATTTCAGCCGTATAGCATATGTGCACCTGCTCAAACACTGAGTTAAACAGGTGCCCATCAGATCCAAAGTCCACATTGTTCTTGGATGTAAGGATTTTAAACAATTTAAAATGAATACACACCAAAATCCACACATCTGACAGACTAAGAGCCACAGGTGCTGTTGAAATGACATTTTTAATTGAAAATTTGAGTGAGTGATTTTTCTTTTAGTTGACTAATTGCTTAACAGCTCTAGAATTGTGTGTCCATCCATCTCTTTTTTTCCATCCATTCTTGTTCAGGTTCACATGGCTTCTATTGTGAATAAATCATTGTGAAGTAGTACACGGGAGTACTGAAAAACTGTGTTATAATATTGAATGAATGTGATATAGTATTGAAGGTTATTAGGTTTTTCATCAAAATGTCTTGCTTTGGACAGTATGATTGTGAAACAGGTAGTCGCTTGCATACTGTGTGGTATGTTTTAAACATATTCTAATGTAATCTGTCAAAACCAGACTCCAGAGATATTTCCGTTCCATAAAAATCTCCCTGTCGTTCATGCATGTGGCTGTAAATTTCTGGTTTGAATCAATTTGCAATAGTTTTGAATGATTTGTGATGCAGGTCTACAAATTCTTGGATAAGAACTTTGATATGGTGCGCCAGGATGTTTTGGACCTCTTCACCCAGAGCAAGAACAGAGTGAGAAGTCGAAATGTTAAAAAAAAAATTGATTCAGATACTAAAGTATGGTGAAGCATGATATTGTAACGTGGATATTATCTGTGTCTTTCTGTGTGTGCAGATGGTTTCGAGCCTCTTCTGGAAGCACTCAGAGTCTTTGTCTCAGCAGCGGTCTAACGTGCGGCGCAGCAGCGCGGCTCGCCGTTATCAGGCCAACACGGTCAGCGCAAAGTTTCAAAGCAGCCTGCAAGAGCTGCTGGAAAAGATGGAAAGGTTTTAGGCTCATTTATCTTTTTAAAACAAGAAGACTGCATCACAGCTTTCTTTGAAATCTCTCCCTCTTTGACACTCACTCGAGTTCCCACAATACACTGAGCCTGTCATCAGTTCAGGTGAACCACAAAGTCAAGCTCAGCTACAACTGCGATGAATCAGCTGAATGTTCAGCTGACAGTCTTCTATGCATCCAGCTGACAAATCGCATAATGGGTGGGCAGTTTAAGTAGCTTTATCCTAAAGTCACACAAGGAAAAACAGTGGACCACAGTGCAGCCGTGTGCAGTAAAATTAAATGCTTGCTTTGAAGATGAGAATCGGGTCAGCTACTGTCTTTAAAGCGGTTTTGGCGGATCAACATGCTGATAAAATAACAATACAACTGAGCCAGTGTGCAGCTGAATAGGGTCAATCTGGCAATTATATGAAATCTGTTTGTGATAATCTGGTGTTTAACTGTGACTAATTAGATTAAATCACAAATCTGTTGGCATCAAATTCACATTAACGACTTTCATTCAGACTCCAGACACAACCTCTTAGATTTGAAACAAATATTCAGAAATTACTTGCAAACTGACCATATTACCAGCAAACCTGCTTTTATATAGACATGTAACCAGATTACAATCAAACTGAGAGATGAGTCCCCCGTTGCAAAAAGACACCTGCATACCTGTTAACCTTGACTCAGAATATAAATTAAAAAGTTACTTGCCAACTTTTACCAGTCTGTATGTGAGTGGTTGCAGAGAGTCAAGCCAGACTGCAGTTGTTTGGAGACAGGTTGCCAACCACCAGGCAACTGGTGCAGTCACCTTCCAATCAAAAGTGGTCACTCAGAGGTCCGGTTTTTCCTAGTTGCCATGAGGTTGCCATCCTGTTTTTGCTGTAGTGTGACTGAGCCATGACTCTGCTTGCAGTTAAGAATCATCTGCAAGTCCCTTTGTACCAAGCCCCCCCCCCATCTCCTCCTTTTATGGTGTGTCTGACTTAATCAGTATCATGTCTGCTGTCAGTTCTGTACAGACAGTCTCGTTGGTCCTCTCCCTGCTGCCTCTAGCTTTGCACGTGTGCACATGGAAGGACGGGGAGGTGAGCAGCGCCACACCACCAAATATGAATCGCAGTCGTGGGAAATATTAATCTCCTTTAGACTAAAGTGGTCCTGACTATCACTGGTGAAAAAAGATAATGATGCTTCATAAATGTATGAAATTGTCTGTGATGAGAGTGTCTGATGTGGGCAATGAGCAAAAGAAGGAGTGGTTTCTTTCACAGCTCTCATCAAACAACGCACACTCTATCATGGCCTTGTTCCTAAAGGCGGATTGAACAATTTGTTTTGCCGTGGTGTACCATTAGACTAAAGTGATTATCTCTGACAGCCTTATTAGCCTCAATCATGTCTCAAATAGATGAAAACTGAGGCCTCAGGAGGTCTGTCAGTCTGAAATTGTTAATAATGTAGCTCCAGCTATAAAAGTACATGCCATGCATTCTCATTTTCAGCTGGAAAGTAGACTTCCCCGCACAGTTTATCAGGTTTCATCAGCTCATGCATTTGTTTATTCACTCATCCATCCATTCATTCTCATCTATCTGTGACAGGTGTAACCCTTATTTTGTGCGATGCATCAAGCCAAACCATCTTAAGGTATATTTGCAAGTTGGATGATGTGTGCAGGCTTGCAGTGCTTTCTTGTTTAGATTTTTATTAATTTCTGTTTTTTTAAAAAAAAGCATATATATATATATGTGTGTGTGTGTGTGTGTGTGCATGTACATTGTGTACTGTTATAGGAGCCAGGAATGTTTGACATGGAGCTGGTCAAAACTCAGCTGCATTACTCCGGCATCATGGAGACCATCCACATCAGGAAGGAGGGTTATCCAATCAGACTGCACTTTCACAGCTTCCTATCGAGGTTGGCCACCTACTTATCTCCAAGCTGATTGTGTTTGAATCATCATTCTCAGCTTCCTTTCCTCAAATAAATTGTTTCTGCTGCCCTCTCCACTCGCTGCTTTCAGTTTTCAAAAATTGCTCAGATGATTGGTCTTTTTTTTCTGGGTAGAATACGTTTCACACACAGATTTCTTCACGCTGAAGTAGCCATCTGGCTTTTGTCACCTCCTGCAGTAGGAGAGCAGCTGAAATCAATTGATCTCACAGCGCCGTTCACTGCCAAAGTAGTCTGAGAAAAGAAAACAATGTCAGCACAGTCCAGCGTTTACAATAAGATTCACAGATAGAAGTTACCGAAGCTGTGAATGCCCAGATTCCCAATAAGCTCTCAGATTCACCACAAGTAATAAGCAAAGATACACAAGATTTAGGTGTTTTCACAGAATTCAGATTGAACTGTCACATGTCGATGCAGGTATAAAGCCCTGCTCTGCCTGAAGGATACTCCACCTGCAGACGGAGAAAACTGCGTTGCCATGCTCCAAAGACTCGGCCCAGTGAAGACCGACTCGTATCAGCTGGGTGTCAGTAAGGTGAGCGTTCTCAGAAATCTGCACACAAGTACAAATCATGAGGTCAGCTATGTCGTGCTGTAGATTTAAAAACAGATGAGTTTTTATTTGTGTGTGTGTGTTAGATTTTTCTGAAAGAGGAGTTGTATCAGCTGCTGGAGGGCAAGCGTGACCGTGTGCTGAACCTCGCTGCCATGACGCTGCAGAGATACACGCGCACGTGCTTCATCCGAAAGAACTTCATCAAATTCAAGCGCTTTCTGACTGTGTTTGAAGCTCGTAGCAGAGGCTACCTAGCCAGGTAACATGCCCATCGTGTTGCCTTCATCTAATGCTTCAAAGCATCATCACTTCACATTTCAAATGTCCTTATATATATATATATATATATATATATATATATATATATATATATAGATAGATAGATAGATAGATAGATAGATAGATAGATATATATATAGATATATATATATATAGATATAGATATATATTTCCTCCTCAAAAAATACAGAAAACAGAGAAAAACTCCAAATAGTCACAATCCTATTTCTCTATTCTAAAAATCTTAAAGCCGAACACTATCAGTATCATCGGTCTTTTCCTGGAAGTCGACTGAGCCTCGGCTTTCTTCAGCAGCCAACATGTTGCCCTGTTTAGTCTGGAGTTTCAGTCCTGCACTTGGCAATTTAGGCTTTAGGGTTTGGTTTCACAGAGTCAAACAGGTCAAACCTTATCTCAGACAACCTGCTTCTTTGTCCTTGATGTGAGGAGACAAGGCCAGAGGATTCAGGCTGTACTTATCCATCAAAGGTGATAGATGTCTGATTCGCTGCCGGCCCACCAAAGTCCATAGATGTTCCAATTTACATTTTGTTCTACTGTGTAAAAAAATCAATAAAAAAGCACTAAAACTCAAGGTCAGACATTTCAAGACATTAATTATAGTTCAGCAGCGGCCGGTCTCCCTCTGATGAATTTGGGGAAATGATACATTAAATCTTGTTACACTGGTTGCAGCATTAATTCTTGTTAGAGTAAGATGTCAGACTTTTGAACAAAAACATGGCAATTTTATTCATTTCTTTATTTACATACAGTCATGATAAAAAGAAAGGACATAATAAAAATGATATCAACTACTTAGCAGGTTTTAAAATTAGGTAAATGCAACCTGACATCAACAAAAGTGGATTACATATTAAACTTTGTCATTGTTTTCCTTTTTTTTTTTAACAAAAATTAAAGCAAAATGCAGAAGCAGTGTGTGAGAAACTAAGTGCAGCCCATGACTTAATAGTGTCTAAAACCACATTTAGACATTTACATACAGTAATCATTTTCTGTATGACTTTATCAATCTCTCACACCTGAGTGCTCCACAGCAGAAACGTGCAAAAGCACAACAGATGCTCACATTCGCTGATGATCAATTTGATTAACAGCACCCAGCTGCTACTTACCCTCTCAATTCCTATGGAAGCAGTAAGGGTGATCTTAGTTTTACACACACTGCTGCTGCATTTTGCTTTAGTTTTTGTCAAATAAACGCACGACAGTGTAATATGTCACATTTGTTTGCTCATCTGAGATCATATTTTTGTCATTTTAACACCTGCTGATGACGTGATTGTTTTTATAACGTCCTAAAACATAAAACTTCCAAATTTTAAAATCTGATATGTCAGTGATTTTACCATGACTCTATGTACTGAACATTAAATCAGTGTTTTCTCTGCTCTCTGTTTGCTTCTTTTCAAATCCTTCATGGTTAATCCTTTCCCTGAACAGGAAAAACTTTGCTCTGAGGAGGAAGTACCTAATCAGGTTACGCTCCGTCGTGCTGCTCATCGTCAATCGCCAGCGTTACATGAGGGTAGGCGCACACGGTTTGAATAAACTGCTGGACACTTTTACATATTTCTAAAAACAAGCGAACAAATAAAAAATGAACCAGCGTGTCAAGTATGATGCTGTTGTGTTTCTGTCAGACAGTGGTGGAGCCTGCAAGGAAGGCGGAGGAGGTGAGACAGGGAGGACGTAGGGAGAATACGTCAAAGGGAGGAGGGCCGCATTTTGAGTAAAAGAAGAAGATTTCGTGTACGTGTATAAATGTTTGAGTGTGTGTGTGTGTGTGTGTGTGTGTTTGCAACGTGTGCAGGATCGCATCAATCGAGAAGTGGTGAATGTGACAACATTGCCCATTCCCGCTGAGCTGGCCGCCCTGCTACAGGCTGCTTCAGGTACACACACACACACTCATATATAACACTTGCTGATATGAAGACAGTGCTATAAAAAACCTCCATCAGAAGATGTGTTCCATCTTGTTTGCAGGTGGCCTTGAGAATATTTGCTGTCGTATTTCTGTGCTCACACACGGCCTGCTGCTTTTGTTTGTATGCGTGTGTCGTGCAGGTGGTGAGGAGCTGCATTCTGACTGCTTGGCTGTCGTTCAGGCTCCAAAGGTTCAGGTTGACCCCCAGTTGACCCTGCCCCTGGACATCAACAACTACCTCATGACACACTACATCCGGGCTATGTTTAGGGTAATAATGAAGATACACGCACAGTTATGTTCAGATCGTGTTAGAGGACATTACACTGACTTACATTTATCGCATGTAGACTTTCTGTAACCCTAAACATGCTACTGCTGCCACTTGCTGAACCATAAACCTTTTACTGTAACATTAAACCAAGTGGTTGTCATAAAATGTAATTATTTACATCAAGAGGACTTGCTTTTTGTCACCACAGAGGAAGCAGGTCTGCACAACATCACTGTCTAAACAGCTTCATGTCCCTTACAACAGGAAAAGTACAAGCACTCAGGAAATGCATGTAAATTTTTGTGACTGGTTTAAATAAATGGGAAGCGTCACAGGACTCATTTATATGAGGGTTGTAAATGGTAACTGGATATATTATTTCTCAGGCTGAGTGTGTGTGTGTTTATAGGAGCCGTTGTTTGGGATGGTGACTGCCCCGCTGGAGAATTCCCTGATTCGAATGGATGAGGAGCTAAAACACGGAGCCCTCAACGTTTTCCTTCTGGTATAGTTGCATTCAGTTGTTGCTGGGTAACTCTGGTATCTACAGTGTAAATGAAAACCTTGCGGTGCTGAAAGGTCAAATCTAATGTCAGGAAATGAAAAGCAATCAAATGAATGTGTCCTCCAGTTTTTGGCACTTTAAAAATCCCTCAGCTACAGTTAAGTCCACAGGTCTTTGGAAAATGATACTTTTTTTTTTCTTGTAATGTCGCCTCTGCATGACACTTCGGTGGATTATAAATCAAACATTCAAACAAGCAGGTGACCAGGTGAAGCCGGGTCTCTTGTTATTTCATTAAAGCTTAGGCAGATAAAAGATCTGTGGCTGAAGGTGCATTTGCTGGCTCTTCAGCTCTCAATACGAGGTCCCAAGACATGCAAGGGAAGGAAGCTGTCAGAGAGGTAGCAAAAACTTTAGGAGTGGCCAAATCAACCCGCACCAGAGTGATGGGAAGAGAAAAGTATGGAGAAGGAGAGAGACAGCTCACCATCCAAAGCATATCACATTATCTGTCAAACATGGGGGGACAATGTTACAGCATGGGCATGTATGTATGGCTGCCAGCTGAACTGGGTCACTGGTATTTATTGATGTTGTGACTGCGGATAGAAGCAGCAGGATGAATATTGAAGTGTGCAGGGCTACACTCTCTGCTCAGACTCAGCCAAAAGCTGCAAAACTGATTGGACAGTGCTTCACAGTGAAAAAGGATAGTGACCTAAAGGAACCCAAGAGTTTGTCCAGGCGAAGAAAGTAGAAAATATTATTCAGTGACCAAAGTCAGTCACCCGATCTCAACCCAGCTGAGTATGCTTTGCAGTTAGTGAAGGCAAAACTGAATGCAAAGGGACCCACAAACAAGCAAGCATCAAGCAGCTGCTGAAGCTTTCCTTTTTTATGGAGCTTATAGTTGGGGCTGGATCAGGTGACCTTAAATCCGCCCTTAGTTATGCAGCAATAGGTCTAGGCTCCTTCATGGCTTCCCATCAAGTACTGACTGTTTCTTCTTCACTTACCTCTTTTCACTCACAGTGTGTTTTCACACCACTCTGTTATTATTAATTAGTTATTATTAATCTCTAGCTCTCTTCCAAAGTGTCTCTTTTGTCCTGTCTTCCTCCCCTCACCCCAAACCGGTCATGGTATTCTGCTGGAGGTTTCTTTCTGTTAAAAGCGAGTTTTTCCTTCCCGCTGTCACCAAGTGCTTGCTTATAGGGTGTCGTTTGATTGCAGGTGTTTTCTCTCTATTATTGTAGTGTCTTTACCTTACAATGTAAAGCACCTTGAGGTGCTTTACATTCAGTTTTTGGTGTTTTAAAAATAAAACTATATAAATTGAGGGAAATATGCATAAACATAGCTGTAGTTCCTAAATAGTTCATTTAATATTTATATGAAACCACTTAATTAAAGCTCAAAGTCTGCACTTCCATCACATCTTAGTTGCTTGATTTAGTATCTGTCCTGGTCCAAACACTTGTGGTTCTAACTGTATCTGTGTTGATTTAACCATCAGTTTAATTGGACATCAACTGTTCAAAATCAGTAAAACCTTTTTTGACCAAACCTATAAATTTGGGGGCTTGAGTTTTACTTATGCATGTCTTAACTACCAACTACCCGTGCCTTTAATAGATACTTAGGTTCATGGGTGACCCAAACTTGAACGGGGCTCAGGAGAATCTGTTTGGGAACTACATCATCCAAAGAGGACTGGTCAATCCCAGCCTCAGAGATGAGATTCTGGTTCAGGTGGCAAATCAAGTAAGAACCACTTTTTGTGTCTACTAATAAACTATATTACTAATTAAATATTTTCTTAATTTACTTCATTGCTGTCTTTTGTACCACTAGGTGTGGAGGAATCCTAACATCCTAAATTCAGAGCGCGGCTGGCTCCTGCTTTCTTCCTGCCTTTCTGCCTTCCTGCCCTCTCAGAGGCTTGCAAAGTACCTGCTGAAGTAAGACGTGAGCCTGCAACATATAAACCATCCATCACTATTAGCAACAGTTTATTGATCTTTATGCTCTAAATTAATATGTTCTTTTGAAGTATTTTGCTCCTTGGTATATTTTTGCTGTGGTTGTGCTGATACTGGTGTTTGTTCATGCTTGTTGTTGTTTTGCAGGTTTGTGTCTGACTATGGGCCGGAGGGCTATGACTGTGTGTGCCAGCACCGTCTGCTTCAGGCCCTGCAGAGGCTCAGTGTCGGGCCAGAGTATGTCAGGACATACCCACCCTGCCTACTGGAGTGGACCGCCAATCGCAAGAAAGCTCACACGGTTCTGCACGTGCACTGTTTCGATGGTGAGAAAATGAACAACACACAATGAAAACCTTTATGAAAGAGAATGCAAGCATATATATATATATATATATATATATATATATATATATATTTTTTTTTTTTTTTTTTTTTTTTGCTTTGTTTGTTTATATTTTTAGAGATGTGTCAAAGTGCCCCTGAGCCGGAGCCTGGGTCTACCAGCTATATTTGTAGTCAGCATATTCACTTTCTTTGAATTTAGTTAAGCTCAATCCTATTTTCAAATCATTTGTCGTTTTATAAAACTTGCTAAGAAGCAAAAAGGGAGATGATAAAAAGGATGTTGAAAAAATTGCATTTATAAATTTTTTTAACTACCCTTTGCCTTTTTGACTGAATGCTCTTAATCTGGTGCAGCAACACTGTGCAACATGTACACACATAATAACTATGAGAGCCAATCAAAGGTTACCTTACCTGATATAAAGTTGGAGGATCTCCATTTTCAGGATCACCTCCTTGTGTACCTCTGGTTCACTTTCAGTGAGGATGCTGCTCTTCTATTGCTCTTTGGAAGCGGGTTTGTTTTTTTTACCTATTTGTAAAAGAAGATGGGAAAAGGGCAAAAACCAGGTTAAAATGACTCATGTCTCAGTCTTTACTGAGACTAGATGGTGTCAAGTATCATGTCAGGAGCATGATGTAGGAGAATGGTCCTATTTTTTTCCCACATTCAGCAGGCATTGCACTGTGAATTTATTACCCAGGATCGGTCTGTGAAAACAAAATCTTTCTGTAATGTCCTGAGATGTCCAAGGGAGATTATTCACTGCCATTATTCACACCGACACAATCATCGCTCACCACCCACAGTGTTTGACAAACGATTTTGTCCTTTTCTCCAAAGATAAATTAAAGTTGAAGCCTCGGAGTAATCTAAAATTAGCGGGAGACCATCTAAAATGTGAGATTGGCCACATTTATATCTGTATGGGAGGAGTTGTGGTCTTATTATTGAACCTATTGAACTGGTCATTTGGTACAATTTGACTCCCTGTAGCTCGACTGTCTTTATTTCCCCCTGAGCCCTGTCAATGTGTGCACTCTCCAGCATGACAGCGGTAGCTGTCTCTCTCTCTCTCATTTCCGCCTGTCATTCAGCTAATCTGTCCTCGAGCCTCGTGGCAAGTCCGCTGAGGATTAGACAACACCTGATACTCGCTCTGGTTCACTGGTCTTGTTTGTGCCTGTTTGCTGTACTGGTGTCTGTGGGAATCTTCCCAAACACACCAGTGAGGGCGCTGAGAAGTTTGTTTAAGCAATACAGAAGGGAGAATGAAGACAAACACAGCATGTAGCAGTTCATTTTATTCACTCTGGGACATTTGTTCTTCAGGTGTGTCCTTTCTGTGTCCACTGCACTCATGGACAACAGGAGAAGAGATGGCCAAAGACATCTTACAACACAGGTAGCATCTTTGCACAAAATTCACTGGGTAATGTAGAAATGCTGAAAAGAGAAAAGCTGATGACAAGTGAACAGATTACAGTCTTGTATTGTGTGCCTCTGTGTGTGTATGTGTGTCTAGGGGTGTGGTGGAGGGCCGTCGAGGATGGTCGGTGCTGCTGAAAGAGCCGGCTCAGTGGGTGGAGCTAGAGGGCTCAGACTACGTTCTGGACCTGATGTCAGATCTGGAACTTCCTGCTGACTTCCCCAAACACAGCAGCTACTTCATCATCTCTGCACAGGAACCAGCCAGAGTGCGGGCCAATGCCAGCATGTAAGACACACACACACACACACACACACACACACACACACACACACACACACACACACCCAGAAATCTCTGAGATTTCATGAACCATTCCAGCCATTATGGGGTTGAGTTTGTCACTGTTTACATTTTAAGATGATGAAGTTAACAAGTGCATTTTCTCTGGTGCTGTACTTACTCATAACCTTGAGATACTTTTGAGATACAACTTCAGGCCTGCTGGAAATATTCAACTTTCCACTGGTAGCACAAATTCCATTTAAAAATGTACCAAGGCTCTTTGGATCCATTGTTGCAGGATTTTAAATAATTTCCCACTGGAATTTTCTTTAAATATTTCACAAAAGGCTAACATTAAGGGACACATCAACAAGGTTAATATAGATTTATTTACTGCAAATTTAGATTTTCTTCATTCTTGCCCTGTTATTGATGTCACAACCCCAGATATTTATCATTTAACAACCACTAAACCCAAATACCTAAGCATACATGATGATTTAAAAACAACTCCACCTTGACCTGATACATCTCTGAAATGTCAGTATGATGAAATAATATACAAAAAGTTTCCAGCCTCAGAGGTATTTTAACTTAAGATGCTTAAGGTTAGTATAGTTATAAATTATGCTTTCCTTTGTCTGTACCTGCAAACTGAGTGATTCAGTTAGAAACAACAGTAAATATTGTTTGTAGCTGTTCTCAGCAAAAACAAAGAAGTAAAAAAACAAACAAACAACAAACTCCTTAAGCTGCAGACTGTATATAAAAGATGGAAGTTGCCAGGATGAGGACATCAGGGATTCATTTGTGAAGCCACGTTTTAAAAGTTAGATTTTAGCATTTTGTCTGTCGCTGTCTTACTTTTATTTAAGCTGGAAGTGGGACACTTGAGTGATTAGAATGCTGCATAATCAGCTAATGTTTGCAAGCTTGGCTAGCAAAGTGCATCTGAAAAACACAGATATTTGCTAATTAATACTGTGTAGCATACAAATAAAATGCTAAATCTCACCCAGACTTCAAAGTGTATTCTTTGTCAGATCGTTGTCAGAGAAGCTTAGCAGGTAGCTATTGGTTATGGCTCTCTGGGTTGGTATCCACCTATCATTAATGCAATTAAATAGATGAATAAGAAGACTGAACATTTGTCACGAACTGAGAAATTTGCTATGGAGACCAGAACAGGTTTTTGTTCCAGGGTGAAACATGTCGATTTCTGCTGTGAATTTGGATATTCTGGCATGTGAGTCTCTGGGGACTGACTTTCACTTTTGAATCCAGCCTCAAACACCAATTCTTTGGCTTCATTTTCCAATCGCAGAGGTTGCCCCCTGCTTAAAAGCAACTGCACACTCCCTGCTCGGCACCAGATAAAAATGCAGTAGCACAAATAGTGACTCATTGGTTAACAAAGCTGAGCTTTTATTAGCTGAAGACAGTTGGTAAAGACCAAAAATGGAGCTTCCCAGAAAAACACAGACATGAAAGTTGCTTGGAACTGTTGGATGTGTACATAACTAATTGTTTGCATGTTAGTAAACCTTTAAACAACTTTAAAGGACATTTTAAAAGTCTGTAAAGGTGTCGCCACCAGTTTTAAACAGCCTTTTCTTTCTTATTGTGCCACAGAAGCCTGTTGGGGGGTGGCTTTAACACGAACGATGATGTCATATCTACAGCCATGTCTAGCTCGGATGCAATCAGCCAAGGTACGTCACTACACCAAACATATGTGTGCACATATTGATTGTGACTGGAGCAGACTTCAAAGTCCTCTCCCCTCTCTCAGACCTGGAGCCTCACAGAGGGATGGATCGTTATCTTGACAGCCTGTTTGACCCTGTGCTGTCTGACGGAGCTGGAGTAAGTTACATAATTCATTCACTCTGAAACACTTGCGCATGCGAGCAGACTCCTCCATCAACCACTTACTGTCAGTCACTGTAAATCTCTGTAGAGCTCTATTTTTAGAAAGTGGGCATGGAGTGTGCCTTCAAGGAATGAGCTGTATACTGGGTAAAAGTCAGTTAGATGTACAATGCATATAGAGAGCACTTTTGCCACTAGCATACAGACAGTTGTGAATATACCTCTGAGAGCAATTTCCAATAGAAGCACCCAATTTCAGGTCTGTCCTATGGACGTGCAGGTCTGAGATGTTCAGAAAGTCTAGTGTTTGATCCAATAAACCTTTTTGTAATTTTGCAGCCATTTTTTCCACAGTTTTTCCACCAATAATAGTAAAAATATAATACAAAACATAACTGGATGGTGCATAAAATGAGAGTAAGGACAAAAGTCATTAAAGAGAGCAAAGTCTAATTAAAGAAGAACAATAATTGTTTTACATCACCTTCTCAACAGGCGTCATCGAGAGACTGAGAACATTTAAAAGTACACGAGACTCAGTGGGAGTTTGGTAGAGAGTGAATATCATAATGTGAGGCCCTAATAGCAAAAGCCTGAGCGTCTTTGTCACAAACTGTGAGCTCCAAGTTAATTACAGCAAAACTGTGACTGGGAATTAGGGCATGTTTCTAGAAAGGAGGATATTTAGTAAAGTGTGTCTGGTGATTTATGTTTTTTAGCCTGGTTGTGCCAGATAAAAGCTTTTTTCACTTGAAAATTGTTTTCTTACAGCAGTAAAAACACTTATTCTTCATCTAAAATGTGTGATTGCAGAGAATATCTGAAGACTGAGTTAAAGCCTTTTGTCAGGGCAGTGTTGCAGTGAATGCGTGACTTTGTCGGCCGGCCAGTCCTCTGGACGCCGATGTGGTGAATGTTAGTCGTGCTATCGGATGTGGCTGACAGGAATTAGCATGTATCAGATGTGTTCTACAGACCTCTCCCGGCCAGCAACCTATTCCGTTACCCAGTTACCGTAACTGTCACAGCCACCAGATCGCCACGATGATTTCCCACCCAGGGGATCTGCTTACGAGGGACTGACACTCTGGCAAATGAAGGGCTTATTTTTTAATGAGACATGGCCTACAAACGCACACACTCCTGAGGATTTATGGGTCAGTGGCTGATTTCTGATGGAACGGTTGCACACTGAAGAGGGAGATTCCTCTGATCACACAGCAGACAGTCACTCGCTCTAAGATACTGTAAGCACAAATGCTGTTTCAACAAGCAGACACACAGATACATACATATATTGTATATATATTTAAATATATACACACATACAAATATACATAGAGAGTTCTGTGCAAAAGTTTTGAGCTATCCCTCTTTTCTCTACATTTGCTTACAAGCAGCCTGACCTTCTTGTGATTTTTAAAATGGACAGTTCTCCAGGCTTTCTGAAGGCCTTTCAGAGTTTTTCTTTGAAGATTGGCTGCTTTAAAAAAAGAAAAAAAAATCAGTTTCGACCTTGAACCTGACATTTTCAGAGGAATTATTTTTTTGTTAAGCTACTTTTAAATTGTACCTTTAGGCACTTGTTCCATTTTCTTATTTTGTATCTATGAAAAATGACAAATATAAGAGTTTGAATGGGATCAAATGGTATTTGTGCATCAGCTGTTAGCTGAAAATCTTTACCTCAGCACTGTGTGCAGTGTGTCCTTAAAAAATTTGAGGAAGCTGAACTTTGCTGAAACCTCATTAGAAATGGTCTGAGTGGAAGTATGGCTGTGGAAAAAGCCATGGAAGCAGAGAAAATGCCTTTGGTTTGCCAAATTATACAAATTACACAAGAGCTGGACCGAAAATCAGTGACAACAGGTGTGATTGAGCGATTAATCCAAATTCGAAGTATTTCAAGTGTTTCTTAATACATTTAGAGCAAAAATGACTTTGACTCTTTGGTGCTTGACCTCACGGTGATTATATTCATCTTTTATATACAGCCTGTGGTTTTAAAGTCTGCTTGTGTATCCTCACAGGAAGTAGAATCAGCTGGAGGACTATCCAGCCGGATGAAGGGAGCTGGGGGAGTTGGTGGTGGTTGGCATCAACAAGGAGCATCCACGGGCCCACCGCCTCCACCTGGAGGTCAGTCACAGACATGGGCACACATGCTAAATATTTACTCCTTCGCACTCCACAGTCCTGACAGATGATTAGCGTGTGAAATAAAACAAACACACTTAACATCTGACAGAAACTGGATGGCTGTGTGTGTTTGTGTTCACAGCTGTGCGAGTACTTCCTGTGGGAGGTGTGATGTCGCCTCCTGTTGCTGCAGTGGCACCTGTAACACCTGGTTTGTATAACGAATGATGATGATGGGGGGGAATCATCAAACATGATTTTCCATCCTGTTTACTGTGTTTTTCCTCCAGATGCCCAGCAGGCTGTTTTGTCCCAGCAGCAGCAGGCGATTGTGAACCAGCAGGCCGTCATCATGGTGCGCCTCGGTTTTGGATCCGCGTCTGTTTATCTATCCCACTGCTCTCTGCTACCAATGTAATGTGTCATGTTCTTGTTTCTCAGGCCCAACAGATGACTATGCAAGCCATGGCTATGGTCGGCAGCCCGGTGTCGAGTCCGCCCACCTCCCCGATCACGAGCCCTCCCATGAGTCCTCTGTTCCATCACCCTCTGAGCCCTTATGCCCCCACGAGCCCGTATGCTGCCATACCGCCAAGCCCGTATGCAAACATGCCACCGAGCCCCTACGCCAACTTCACCCCAACTCCCTTTGCTGCAGCAGACATCCCGCCTCGCCCCCATCCTCTCTCTGCTCAGGCTCCGTCACAGCCTCAGGCTCGGCCTCCTGCCGGTCCCCAGACTCAGCCTCAGGCCTCCCCTGCCAACCCTAACCCTGAGCCAGCCTCCACAAAAACTGACAAAGCTAACCCAGCAGCACAGGTCAGTAACTCCGAGACATGTGAGGAAACAGTTCGCACTGACACGTTGCGTAATATTCCAGCACTGCGAGTGTATAAAAGAGGCTGCCGTGAACTTAAAGCAACAGGAGACATTATCCAGGAGAAGCAGTTTATTTGAAATACAAAGAAGATATGTGTTGTCAGGATAATAAGCAGCAGCTGGTTCAAAAAAAACAACAAATATAAAAACCAAAACACATAAATGCATCAACCAAAGATCTGCAATAGTAAACGTACTAATTTCTATGCCTAATCAGCCAATCGAAATCAAGCGCATCTGAAAGTGACTCTCAAATGTTCAGACAAATGAGGGTGAAGCAGTTGTGCGACTACAGCTGCTGCGGAGGCGGCTGCAACTTTTCTTTGGTTCTGATATCTTAGTTTTACTCGTGGAGATTACTCTGGGTCTGCAATCCTCCGTAACTCTCAGCTAAAAACTCACTAATTCATTAAAGAGATAAACAGATTCACAAACACAATGCACAGCACCCTGAAAACACAAATCTCTTTATAAGGTGAGAACAATCAGCTGTGACTGAACTTGGATGAGTGACGAAACGTTTCTTCCTTATTCGTTTCTTTATGCACAGACGCAGACGTATTATATGGTATAAAAGACAAAATAAGGTGAAATTCGGTGTCCGCCTTGGTTACTGTTTTGGTTTTGTTTTTTTGGTTGCAAATTACAAATTTAGTTGCCAGTCTCATCTTCCCTTTGATGTGATGCCCAGAATCCCTACCTCCAAACATTTACTCTCACAGTTTGCCCATCTTTATTTCCCTGGCACACGTTGCTGAGTAAAGTGCCGTGTATTAAGTATTCTGAGGAGAAAATTTCAGACAGGTTATGGGCGAAGCAGTTAAATTGGATTGAGGCACATTCCATCAGTGCGAAATTTCAGCTCACTAGTTAAGAGCCATCCATCAGCAGCATTCAAAGACCAAACTGAATAGAATATCTCCCTCTGTCTCCGCTACATTCGCTAAGTTCATGTCAAGTGATGAGATCCTCGGGTCATCCCTTTTTTTTTCCTCCGAGCTCATAAATTTCTGGGATGGCAGCTTTGATTTGTACAGTGAGATATGTAAAGTTGTTTCAGCGTCTATATGACTTTTCCTCTTACATTATTATAAATCCTCATGTTTGTAGTGGTCAAAGGGAAAATAGTTACAGTGGGGCAAAAAAGTATTTAGTCAGCCACCGATTGTGCAAGTTCCCCCACCTAAAATGATGACAGAGGTCAGTAATTTGCACCAGAGGTACACTTCAACTGTGAGAGACAGAATGTGAAAAAAAAATCCATGAATCCACATGGTAGGATTTGTAAAGAATTTATTCGTAAATCAGGGTGGAAAATAAGTATTTGGTCAATAACAAAAATACAACTCAATACTTTGTAACATAACCTTTGTTGGCAATAACAGAGGTCAAACGTTTACTATAGGTCTTCACCAGGTTTGCACACACAGTAGCTGGTATTTTGGCCCATTCCTCCATGCAGATCTTCTCGAGAGCAGTGATGTTTTGGGGCTGTCGCCGAGCAACACGGACTTTCAACTCCCGCCACAGATTTTCTATGGGGTTGAGGTCTGGAGACTGGCTAGGCCACTCCAGGACTTTCAAATGCTTCTTACGGAGCCACTCCTTTGTTGCCCGGGCGGTGTGTTTTGGATCATTGTCATGTTGGAAGACCCAGCCTCGTTTCATCTTCAAAGTTCTCACTGATGGAAGGAGGTTTTGGCTCAAAATCTCACGATACATGGCCCCATTCATTCTGTCCTTAACACGGATCTGTCCCCTTGGCAGAAAAACAGCCCCATAGCATGATGTTTCCACCCCCATGCTTCACAGTAGGTATGGTGTTCTTGGGATGCAACTCAGTATTCTTCTTCCTCCAAACACGAGTTGAGTTTATACCAAAAAGTTCTACTTTGGTTTCATCTGACCACATGACATTCTCCCAATCCTCTGCTGTATCATCCATGTGCTCTCTGGCAAACTTCAGACGGGCCTGGACATGCACTGGCTTCAGCAGCGGAACACGTCTGGCACTGCGGGATTTGATTCCCTGCCGTTGTAGTGTGTTACTGATGGTGACCTTTGTTACTTTGGTCCCAGCTCTCTGCAGGTCATTCACCAGGTCCCCCCGTGTGGTTCTGGGATCTTTGCTCACCGTTCTCATGATCATTTTGACCCCACGGGATGAGATCTTGCGTGGAGCCCCAGATCGAGGGAGATTATCAGTGGTCTTGTATGTCTTCCATTTTCTGATGATTGCTCCCACAGTTGATTTTTTCACACCAAGCTGCTTGCCTATTGTAGATTCACTCTTCCCAGTCTGGTGCAGGTCTACAATACTTTTCCTGGTGTCCTTCGAAAGCTCTTTGGTCTTGGCCATGGCGGAGTTTGGAGTCTGACTGTTTGAGGCTGTGGACAGGTGTCTTTTATACAGATGATGAGTTCAAACAGGTGCCATTCATACAGGTAACGAGTGGGGGACAGAAAAGCTTCTTACAGAAGACGTTACAGGTCTGTGAGAGCCAGAGATTTTCCTTGTTTGAGGTGACCAAATACTTATTTTCCACCCTGATTTACGAATAAATTCTTTAAAAATCCTACCATGTGGATTCATGGATTTTTTTTTCACATTCTGTCTCTCACAGTTGAAGTGTACCTCTGGTGCAAATTACTGACCTCTGTCATCATTTTAAGTGGGGGAACTTGCACAATCGGTGGCTGACTAAATACTTTTTTGCCCCACTGTATCTGAGAGGGAAAAATGTCACCCTGTGCATTGACTGTATTGTCCTTTGATCCACCAGTTTTATACCTTTCATTTTAGACCTTCCTTCATGTCAGAACTCTGGCATGTCTATCTTTTAATGTTACAAATCAACAACAAAAACGTCCCCCAAAAACATTATGCACAGGTGCAGACTATCCACAGGTTTATCTGCACCAAAAACACTGTCAGCTTCTTTTTTCTTTGCTCCCAAACTGACTTCTCCGGCAAAATTGCAGATGACTACATTGAACATCTGCAGAATCTTGAGTGCAAACTCTCTGTTTTCTCGCTGTGTGTGTGTCTATGTGGCTTTTTCAGGCTCAGTCAGCCAAGGACAGCGTCCCTCTGAGAAAAGCTCCGGGCATCCCCGTGAACAAGGACAAACCAGTCAGGAAATTTGGTAAGAGAGTGAGAGAGAAGTTCGCTTCTCACAGAACTCTCATTTAAGAGAGCAGAGGAAATCTAATCTGTTTTTGCGGATGCCTCAGCCCCGGTTGTGACGTCTCCTCTGCCCCCTGCTGGAGAAGTGGTGAAGTATTCAGCTCAGACTTCAGATCATGTCGTCCCCAGCCAAGATATCCAAGGTAACTGCAATTTTTGACAGGTTCACACACACATGTGAATAAGCGAGTCTTTTTCTTGACATTCTTGAAATATTGTATAAAACTTTGAAACCACCCTTTGTTGACATGTTTTATTTCATTAAAAAGAAATCATTAAAAGATACAACTCTCCACCACCACCGACGGACCCACTGCCACCTGGCAAGAGGTGAGGCTACACAAACACGCACGCGCGCAAACACGTGTTCTGTGTTGAGGAATCAGCTCTCAGCTCGGTGATCAGATTTTCCTACAATAAACTTTGCTTGTAAATCCAGCACAGCAGTTGATGCTGTCTGCAGACACAGAAATAACTGCGCACGCTGTAAACAAAGCACCGACAGACACCGGCTCCGATGTTAACGCCTGCATTAAGCACGCAGCACCAGAACGATCGTGTTTACACTCAGTAAACATAAACGCAGATTATACAATTTGATGTATTTGTAGTAGAAAAACCCTGCGCACCGTAATGTGTGATGTTGACACTGTGTGGTTGTACTTAGGAGACCAGAAGGGAAGTTTAAGAAGGCGCAAACACCTCGCGATGAAGCTTTACAGATCCTCAAACCACAGATGGAGAACCCTCCTGCTCCACAGGTGAACACACACACACACACACACGTTAATGCAAGCAGCATATACAGTTGTGGTCAAAAGCTTAAATCCACTCGTCATGGTAATTTAAGGTTTTTAATTTTTTTTTAATTTATTTTGTTCTTTTTACAAGGTGGAATGATTGTACAGATGCAGCTTTAATGACTTAAAAAACTACAACTGGTTTAATTTAGTTTGAATTTATTTTTTTATTTTCTATAATCCACACAAGGCAAACCAGTCCCACTGGCAACAAAACTGGTCCAGAGCGTGACGCTTCCACCACCGTACTTAACAGCTTTTGTTCTTAGGTCTGAGCATCACCTGCCCCTGTGTGGATGCAAACTTTTGACCACAGCTGTAAAAGGTCACATAACAAAATGTTTTTGTGTCTCTTCAGCCCAAACGTCCTGCTGCTGCTTCACCCTCTGCGTCTGCAGTGAAAGAGGCAGGGTTTAAACCCACCAAGAGCACAAAGACCAGAGCGCCTGCCCGTCCCCTCCCCATACCTCCTCCAGGTATACACTGATTTGTGTACAGATGAAGCTAAATCACTTTCCCTTGTTAGAAAAATCTCAGCTTTAACCAAACAACAGTAGTCATCTCAGGACCCTATAATCCTCAGGCTCAAAGAGGATCGACCATGACCAACTGGGATGAGAGGAAAGAGGAGAGGGAGCAGTTCTGTTTTGTTTAGATCAAATAGACCTTACAAGAAGAAATTACGTGCTGAAGATATTGTCTGGCTCACAGAAAACCTGCAGAACCTGATTTTAGTTCAAAACTGTGTTTCAAGGCTTATAAATGATGAATAAAAAAGAAAAACCCACATGAGCCCTGTTTTAGCTTCCCTTCACTTGGGAAATTAATTTTAAGATTTTATTATTCACATTTTAAGCGCTTTATTGCTTGGTTATGAGCATTATTACTGCTGCCCAACCAGCCAGATTCTCAGCAAGGACTCGGATGACTAGATCAAGTCTAAAGCTGAGTGTTTTTTATTTTCACCAGGGGACTCTAAGCTGTAAAACTGGTTCAGTCAGTGACAAATTTGCCTTTATAAAGTAACTCATAATTAGGGCTGGGTATCGTCACTGATTTTTGAATCGATTCAATTCCGATTCACAAGGTCCCGAATCGATTCGATCCACGATTCGATTTAATTCGATTCGATTCGATTTAAATCTGGGAAATTTTGACAGTCAGAGATATAATTCAGATCAGGACATTTACATATTTTTGTATCTATAAAAAGGAAGCTGACACTCTCAAGACTTTATCCAAGGTGTAAGTGTCACAGCAGATGCCTTTGTGTCAAAGTAGCTGAAGATAAAACACAGAAAAACATGTAGGTGATTTTCCTGGCCTGGGATTTTATAAAAATATTCTGCAGTACATCAAAAACGAAAGAAAACCATTAATTAATCAACATTACCTCTGACGTTACAGCGGTTTTATTAGAGACATGGCTAAGCATTTTGCATTTTGAATAATTTTAAAAAGTTTCAATTTGTTCAGTATTGAACAGCAGAAATGAGATTTTCTTTTCGGAAGAATGTAAAAGGGGAAAAAACAGCGGCCGACAGCGCTGTAAACAACAGTAGACTTGTGTAACAAGCAAGCGAATAATGAAGAAAGCGAAACTGTTCGAGAGAGAGGGGAGGGGGAGGGAGAGAGGGAGAGAGAGAGAGCTGCGCATCGCAATGGAAGCAAAACAGTAAAAGAGTGAATTCATGACGATGTTTATGTGAAGCGTTTGGATCTTCTTTTGCTGCTGGTTCGGTCAATATTGTTTGGAGAGAGATCAAACTAACAGCTTTAGAATCAGCGCATAAAGGGCGTGAACACAAAGCGCGGACCCGGATCAGCGAGCTGTCGGCTTTCAGCCCCGACTGTGAGAAAGGCGACATCTAACTGATTCTGATCCGCGGGTCGCGCTGTGTGTTTAAGTCTATGTGCAGAATCCCTGTACCTGCTCTCATTTACTGTTTGGTGGTTCTTGAAATTTTGTGAGATGTCACCAGAGATTCTGGCATTTCGGACAAAATAAATTTATATTAAAAAATCGATTCAGGATTTTAATGAATCGATTTTACGTTATCCAAGCCAGAATCGATTTTAATCGATGAATCGATTATAAAAACCCACCCCTACTCATAATGTATTTGGAAAAGTGCTTTATGAATAAAGTGGTTGAAATTCCCAAGCTTTTATTTCTCCTCCAAACCTCTATGCCACGTGTTTAGTTAATGTTTTAAAAAAATAACATATATGCTTATTGTTACATAAAGTTAAGGCCAAGCACCCAGAAAAGAGTCTCTTAACAGTTTTCAGGTACTACTGGGTCATTATGTTGCCTCCTTGCCTCTTTTTATCTACTTCTCTGTCCTCCTGACCTCATCTAGGAAATGCCACTTTAATGGTTTCAGGCTTCTCTGAGAATTTGAAATAGATTTCTAGTAATTTGATATCTGGTTATTATAAAGTTTTGGCCTACTCACTGGATAGTTAATGTCCTTGCATTTGGATTCATTTTGTTCTTTAAGTTGGTTATTTGTGTTCTTAGTTTCCTCAGTGTTTGCCAGTCTGCTCCTCCATCTTTCTTGTTTCTGTCTTAATGCCATGGTTCCACCTGAGTAATTTCTTTTGTTTAATGCAGAGTCTGCATTAATTCTCTTTCCACTTTTACTTAACACTTGGGTTTCTTTCCTGCCCTGCATTAGCGTTTTTCCTGCTTCCTGAATGTTTTCACCTGTGTCTAATTTCCCCCCCTGTTCCTTGTTCTCAGTTAACCCAGTGTGTATAAATAGTCTTGACTCCTCTTAATCCCTCTCAGATCATTGGTCTCCTCCCCCTGTTTTTCTGTGATCTGTATGTTCTTTTAGACTTTTAGTATTCTTCACTTTGCCATTTAACAGCTTGCTTTTGTATCTTGACTGTCAGTTGTAATTTTCCTGACATCCCACACTACCTGCTTGTAAACACTAAGTAATAGCTGAGACAACTGTAATAGCTCTCTAAAGGTCAGGATATTGACAGCTGTGAAATGGGACTGTCACAGCAAGCCAGCAGTGAGACCCCACATGACCCTGACGGCACATAGATTCTGAACTATTAGAAACGTTTGACTTTCTGTTAAAAAAAAAGGTTTACAAAATGTTGGAATGAGTTTTCCCTATTTTCTGTAGTGAACTAATAGCAGACATAAAGATTCACTTCAATGCCTTCACATTAGCCTCCCCTATACTGTGGAGTGCTAACTAGCACAGGTTAGGGTGCTAAACAGAAATGGGGAGCATAAACACCCTTGTCTGGTTTCCCCTCCTATTCCTTGTTCCCAGTTAGCCCAATGTGTATAAATAGTCCTGTCAGATCATTTGCTTGCCTCACTCTGTGTTTCTGTGATCCACACATGATCTTTTAGATTTTAAGGTGTCTTAACATTGCAAGCAGTTGTTAAACTGCTTTCTTTTGTGTCATGCTTGCATTTTGTAACGTCAAAATAGATAACTATAATAAATTACTCTGGACGTCAGGGAAAGGAGGGCAGTGAAATGCAAAGTTTCTTTGCGTAGCTTAAAGCACAGGTTTGCCTGAGCACAGTCTCATCTCTATCCTCATGTATAAATAAGAGTGTTGACTGGAGGTAACACAGACATAATCTGACCTGTTTTATGCAGTCTCTCGAGAACTTCCAGTAGAGACACAAACTATCCAGACGCAGCTTCATCAGAGGACCAATGAAGAGCACTACACCTACACCAATGTTCCCTGGAGGCTGTATCTGAGGAAGGAAGTGAGCACATATACAAATATAAATCCTAAAAATTCCACTTATTCTGACCTGTATCTCCTCACTATTAAACCACGTTTCCTACCGCATTTCCTTTCCTTCACAGGTATTTTATCCCAAAGACAGCTTCAACAGTCCCCTGGTGCTGGATCTAATTTTCAAACAGGTAACTTTTCTTTTCTTTTCTTTCTTTTTTAAATTTCCAACCCATTTGAGCTCAATAAGTTTAACTAATAACGCAAAGATCATAGAAAGATTCGTCTTAATAATTTCTAACAATTCCTCTTCTCTGCTCTCCTCTGTCCTCCAGATAGTAAATGACACCTTGTCAGAGGCGTGTGTTCGCGTCACCCGGGATGAAAGGCAGAAAATGAAAGCTCTTTTTGGTAGTCTGTCTGTTCTTCCGGGAGACATTTTTTAAGATCGTATGCTTGAATCTCTTTGACATTCATGAGTTTGTGTGTGTCTTTTTGTGCAAATGGCAGCTAAGCACGGCGTCAGACAGAATATGGATCCAGTGGAGGAGCACGTAAAGAAAACTGTTGTCACAGCAGCCAGGGAAACCTGGGAAATATACTTCTCCCGACTCTTCCCAGCCTCGGTGAGCCTGGCGGTGAATCCTTAGGGCAGTATGATTTCTGAGTCGGTGGGGAATTTTCATTTTTAATAACACTTTTTTATATTTTTTCTGTCTACATTTCTGCAGGGTAGTGTAGGAACGGGGGTGCAGGTATTGTCAGTGTCCCACAGTGGAATCAAACTGCTAAAGACTGTAAAAAGCAGTGCTACAGCTCCAGACTACTTCCGAGTCCTAAGACCGTACACGTATGTGCTTGTTTGTCTCTGTGTAGATTTATGTCACAGACAAATACACCAAACATACACGGAAATACAGCACATAATGCAACAAGCAACATTTGCACAATTCTAACAATCTTGACAGTCAGTATTTGGTGTGAACACCTTTAGTTGTTAACACAGCCTGAACTCTCTTAGGAAACCTTTCTCATCTTGTCTTTAAGAAGTATTCAGGAATAGTTCTCCAGGCTCCTTGAAGGACATTCAGAGCTCTTCTTAGGATGTTGGTTGCCTTCTGTTCTCTGCTGATATGATCCCACACTGCTTAAAAGAGGTCTGTTGAGGTCTGGGCCTTGGGGAAGCTAATCCGTGACTGATAGTTTTTCACTTTTCTGTCCAGTTATGCCTTTACTTTACAGATGGCTATAGGCACTCACTGTTGTACCTCTCATTTGATCTCCTCTATACATACTGATGACCAAAAACTTTCAAATTTGGTGCTAACCCATCTCAAACGAATTAGCACTGTTGCCTCACAGCAAGAGGGCTCTTTGTGGAGTTTGCATGTTCCCTCTGTGTTTGTGTGGGTTCTCCCAGAGTCCCGGTACTCTTGCTTCCTCCTGCAGTCCAAAGATATGCAGTTACTGGGGTTAGGTTAATTAGTAACTCTAAACTGCATAGTTGTGAATGTGAGTGTGAATGGTTGTCTGTCTCTGTGTGTTAGCACTGCGACAGACTGGTGACCTGTCCAGGGTGTATCCTGCCTCTTGCCCTAAGTTAGCTGGGATAGGCTCCAGCAGCCCTGCAACCCTAACAAGGGTAAGCGGAAGAGAATGGATGGACTCCATTAGACCTGTTGCTGCTGCTGCTGATTTTCAGTCCATGCCTCAGCCTTTTCTCCCTGTTTTCCTTCATGGCTTCTTCTTTCCACTGTCACCATTTCCATTGTCAGTGAATAGTTTTTCCTATTTATTAGGACATGACTTTCTGCTATCGATAGTTTCTTACCTGACACTTCTTTTATTCTTTGGCTTCTTTTTTTGTATATGAAACTGAAGAAATCAATTATGTCTTTATATATCAGGCCGCAAAAAAACATTCCTCTGAAAAGGACTGAAAATGAGGGGAAAAACCAGCCAATGTTCAAAGGAAAACTTTGAATGGTCTTCAGAAAGCCTGGAGAACCAGACCACCTAAAAAAATTGAGAAGAAATGACGGTTGCCTCGAGACTTTTAGACAGTCCTGTATCTCCAAGCTCTCACCAATCTGTTGTCTGATAGTGTGTTTTATTTTGTTTTGTTTTTGTTGTTTGTTGTTAAAATATTTACTCCGCTTTTTTTCCAGCTATGCCGACATCCTGTTTGTGACCATCCCATCTGAGAACATGCTGGAGTTCAATCTGACCAATGAGAAGCTCATACTGTTCTCAACCAAGGCACCACAAGTCAAACACCTCATAGACATGTTCATCAATGAGATCAAAAAGGTACAAAGCACACACACACACACACACACAATTCACCTGAAACATTCAGCTTAAGTAGGTTATACCAACGTCCAGATACACAAAGATAAACAACAATTACACATATAAAACATACGCAGGTATTTGAGCTGTTTAAAAAAAAAGAAAGAAAAACCAAAAATAAGCTCTTTTTTCTGTGTTTTTCCCCTTTTCCCCCTCAAGGACTCAGACTACGTGATTGCAGAGCGTAACTTTGTTACAGATGAACGCTCGATGCTCAGTTTCCATAAAGGTGACATCATCAGGCTCCAGGTTATGGATGGGCTGGAGAAAGGTGAGGCACTGGTGTGGAAGTCACGCTGTATTCTGTGTGAATCTGCGGCAGACTCATGAGCTCATATTTGCCTTTGCTCATTCTCCAGGGTACAGCTATGGCTGCGTGGTGAGGAAGAAGGTTGTGTTTTTGGAGGAGCTCAAAAGAGACACTCAGGACTTTGGTATTTATGAAATCCTGTTATTTTAATAACAAAAAACAATCAGTTTTGCACAGAGTTCCCAGATGTTGGACGAGGCCCAAATATAAACAAAGCGACAATTCAAAATGACGGTTTTAAAGGATTTACTAACCTATGCTGCGCTGTGTACCCTGGGGATGTGAGGGTATTTTTAAAGCCAGGGAAGAATAGCTGCAGTCGTGTTGATGGCGCCTGCGGCACTCTTTAAATACAATATTGTATCAGAATATTATTTTCCAGATGGATGACTGCAATGCAGTTCCAAAACTATTGATTTATGTGTTTTCTTGAGGACATAAAAGATGAAATGGGATCACAAATGTCACGTCAAGCAGTCAGTGGATAAGACAAACTACAGCAGAAGTTTGCGCACATATTTCTAATTTAATCTGACGTATTGGTTTTGTTTTTCGGGGTCTTAAATTCAGAACTTATAAATTGCTCATATAGCACTCCATGCTCATGTTTTATTCATGTGAATTCTGCCTGCGCCATTGAGACCGCTCTCATTCAACCACAGTCTTTAAATGGTAGCATAAAAAGCTATATTTTTACATAAATTAACCTTTAATGTTAAGTTGATTTATGGGCTGCATAAAACATTTTTCATCAACTACGTGCCTGAAATGTGTGTTTGTTTTTTCTTTTTTAAGATTCATTGCGTGTGTTCTTATGAAACACAAAAAGGGACTTACTGCTGACCTTGTGGCAAAGTGCTGGTCCCTATAAGCCGACGTTTCTTTTACTTCTGCCTGAAACAAGATGATCTCCAAAGTTGAGACACAACGGTTTTCTTATCCAGTTACTTCTGTCACTTCTCTTTGAGTTGGTCCCCGGCCCTGTTTACTGCTTGAGGATGTTAAACTTGACCTTATAGCCACATGAAAAGCTAAAACAGTTTTATTTATTTTTAGAAAGGAAAGCAACATTGTTTTTGAGCACTATATCAAAATTGGAAGATTAACAATTCAGGTTTTTTTCAGTCATATTGCCACAGGAGTATAAAATCATGCACCTAGCTATGCAGTCTGGCCATACAAAAATATGTGAAAGAATGGGTCAGTCTACAGAAGGGATATCCAACTCATTTTATGTAATAGGCCACATACTGCTTACTTTCATCTAAGAGTAAACCTCCCTTTTTGTCACTGTAAAGAAGTTTAACTGCACATTAAATCTGTCAAATATCGTAATATAAGCAAAAAAAGAAGGAAAGTTCAACAGTTCAACTCATTTCTTTCCTGCATGATAAAGAAATTAAGTAAATAAAAGACATCTGTCAGCACGATAATCCCCAGACTGACCTGTAATTACAAAAATTTTTTCATTAATTCACAGGAAATTCTGTTTCTTTTTATCTTACTGTTGGTCTATTGCAAAAATCAGACTGAGATTTCTATTGTAGATAGTGGAAAAAATGGGTTTTCTCTCATTTTTTTGTTTATCTTTTACATAATTACTTTGGTGTAGTAAGAATGGCCACAGGGAGGTCTTTATCAGTGGAATGCTGTATTTTAAAGTACACAATTTAAACCCTCCTTCACATTTCCAAAGCCATCAGGTGGGCGAGATTGGAGTCCTTGTTGATTTCTTCCTCCGGGTCTTAAGTTTGACACTCCTGTTCTAAAGGGTTTCCTAAATTTGGGTGTGGAGCTGTCATAGGATGGTAGCTTTGCTACAAGTCAGTTGGTGACATTTCTTCACTCATAGATATTTCCCAATCAACTGCAACATGTACTGTTGCAAAGTGGAAGCATTTAGGAACCACAGAAACTTGGTGTAAACTTACAGAGCAGGTTGATGGGTTGAGCTCCAAACCTCCTCTGGCATTATCATAAATACGAAATCTGTATTTATGGAGCCATGGAAACTGTGGCATAGGTTTCCATGGCTGTCCAGCTGCATGCAAGCTTTACATCACTGAGCAAAATGCCAGCTGTCAGATGAAGTGTCTCAGGACTCTAGAGCAGTCAAAACATATTCTGTGGATTGATTAATTTTATTTCTCTATCTGGTAGTCTGATGGATGAATCTTGGTTTGACAAATGACAACTGCATGCTTCTAACTTTGCTTCTTCTCCTCAGAAAACTGAACCAGTTTTCACATAAGTCTGAAAAAGAAAAAAACAAACGGCGTCTCTGGAAACTATGAGCCAGCTGACAGGTTAAACTATTGAATATTGCAGCATTAATTTCATCACTCGCTTAGCTTCGAGGATTGCTGCAGCACCATGTCATGTTTGGGATCAGGGTTGGAGGTTGCCCCATATCAGATAAGTTAGCCTTATGTCTCTACAATTATAGAGGAGACTGCCTTTTGTGCCAGGTTATCAGTGTGGCAGCAGAGAGGTGGGAGGGGGATCACATCTTGTAAATGAATGCAAAGCCTGCAAATAAAGATCCGACCACTTTAATTGAAAAGCTGACCTGCTGGTAGAGGAAAGGCCGATAGCGATCAGGATTTGCAGTAAAGCAAAAGCTTGTTTAGGCACAGTGAACAATCAGCTGTTTGCCCTGCATCACCTGCACCTTGTTACCCCTCTGCTCTGTCTGCGCATCAGGCTGGAAGTTTGGCGCCGTGTTCGGCCGCTCCGGCGCATTCCCCGCCGAGTGCGTCCATCCCGTCGCTCCTCCTGACTTCCTGTCACTTCCACTGGACCGAAAGTCGGAGCCTCGAGGTGGAGCAGGACAGTTCGCTGTGTCATCAGCTGTCGCTGTCGCCGTAGCATCCACCATGGCCGCGCATGAGATAGATCAAACAATTGAGGTTCACAGACACTCACACACGCATACAGATTGCTTGTTTTTCTGTCAAACTGAATTCAGGTTGTTTTTCACTGTCACTCTTTGCCTTTCAGAAGGTCTCTGTTGATGGCTTTGCTGATGGAGATCTGGATGAAAGCGCCCTGCAGGACACGAAATATGACATGCTGGAGTTTGCCAAGAAGTACTTCAGACAGGCGCCCAGCGGGAAAGGGTGAGGGAAAACACAGAATGAGTTTACCGTGCTCTAACAGCAGAACAGGAAAAAGATGTGTTAGTTATCTTTTGTTCTTAGTAATCAGCAGGGAATAGACAAAGCCACCAGACTTCCTAACAATAACACTGTATTTTCATGTAAAATTATCACTGAGTGAGAACATTAGAAGCAACAGAATGTCTCCTTAATTTTAGTGCACAGTCTTCAAGTGGATGCAGCTGCTGAGCAGCAGGAACAGCGAACCTGTTGCTGTTAGAAATTTCACTAGGCAAAGATAAAAGAGTGAAATGAGGAGGTACGGCCCGAGAAGGAGCATCAGAAAGGGGCATCGAAAGTAATCAAAAATACTTGAGTTACTTTGAAAATCATTTAGGAGCTAGGCGCTCCTGTGTTCACAAGTTCTGCATTGAAATACAATTTACGATGCTAAGTCCTGCTCCAATGATAGAATATTAAAATGATGTAACACTGAGAGGTACTAATCTGCATCATAGGTACACTGAAATCAGTTGTGTCGAAAGTGCTTGCGTACTCTTGTTTAGATACATATTTGAAGGTTGCTAATTTTCAGGCAATTCAAATAAATGCTGTTTTATTGGAACTAAAAGGCAACATGAGGCATGACTGACTGTGTTCACAGAGATTCCCTGAAGAGCAAAAGCAAGAACAGAGACTCCCGGGAGCCCATTGAAATGATCAAGTTTTCCAAGGTGCCTTCTTCTTTGCTCTCAGTTTTGCTGTCGTAACACTACGGCCGCACCGCGTCGTTCGCGTAACTTTTCTTGTACTGTGTTCACCTTTGCAGACGCCTCTGACTGAATCTCTGATAGAGTTCACAGACCCGGCCATGAACAGAGTGGCAGCCGATCTCTTCCTGTGTAAGTTCTCACCTTCTGTCGTCTTCAGTTACATTAATAATTTTCTGATTTTTTTTACAACCCGGGCTTCAAGTGATCTTCTGTTCAGAGGAGATGTTCTCATATCCTGTGCCATCTACTGCATATCTGTTCATCTCGGCAAAGCAAGAGCTGAGGTTCCTGCTTTTTCCCCGTAAAAAGGATTTGAGGGGAATTTTTCATTATGTGATTTGACCATCTGAAGTTCAGGTTTAAATGTTGGTGTGCGTGTGTGTGTGTGTCCTGGTTATGTATTTTATGTAGCCATGATGCGTTTCATGGGCGACTCTCCATTAAGGGGGCTAACAGAACAGGAAGTGGTCAGCACTTTCCTCAAGGTAAACATACAGATCATTTTTCGCCTTGTCTACTCTGCTGTTTTCTCTTTGACAGCTGGCTAATCTTTTTATGCTGTTCTATGTATTTTTGTGTGTATGTGTGTGCGTCCATCCACCGCTCAGCTCATAAGAGAGTTCTCCTTGATGAGGGATGAGGCTTACTGCCAGCTCCTCAAACAGCTTACCACTAACACCAGCTCCAAACCGTAAGTCCGCACACCGACACACACGGTACAAGCCTCTTTCATCACTGAGCCTGTGATTCCGAGCGTGCACTCCTGTGCTCCACAGCGACAGTTGCCAGCGAGGCTGGCGGCTGCTGTACATCCTGACTGCTTTCCACTGCTGCTCTGAAGTCCTCAAGCCCTTCCTCCTCAAATACCTGCAGCAGGCCTCTCGCAGCGCAGGAGTGCAGTATCAGGGTAACGAGCGCGCACAAACACACAGCTTTTACTGTCCCGTGAGTGTAAATGTGTAACGTTGCCTATAAAATTGGCAGGCATAGCTAAAGCGTGCGAGCAGAATCTGAAGAAGACGTTCCAGTTTGGCGGCCGCATTGTTCCACCCAACAGCATGGAGCTGAAGGCTATGATGGTCAGTGTCTCTCTTTAATTTATGTCCCGAAGTTTCCACTCACAGTTTATCACGTTTGCTGATTTGTGCATAAAATGAATAAAAAGCAAAACTATTTGCTGTAAATTGTACTAAAATAATGGTGTCAGGTTTAGGGAGCATTCAAAGCTGAAGCTACCCCAGCGCTTCAGTAGTGCTGTGCTCCTGTCTGCATTGTTTCGTTGCACCTCTGTGGGTGTGTACACTCTTTGTTCACTATATTTTTTTTGTTACAAACTGAATAAGGACAGACACAATTTCCAAACCCAGTCTGCCTTGAATTAGAATGAAGTTTACTCCTATTATGTTATGTTACAGTACTGTTATTGATGTAAGCAGTAAGTTAATGAGGTAGCTGGCTGAACTGAATTGGCTTTTGAAAGATGAAAAGTTATATTCTATTTTATTGTAATAGGCAACAAATTGAATGAAAGATCAAACCAAGCAATGGTCGGATCCCACCAGCAGGCATTGTCTGAATAATCAAAGCTTTTTTTCTCCCCTCCCTCTTTGCCAGGGAACTCGATTGTTGTCCAAAATCTATTACACATCAGAAAGCCACAGTGTTGCAGTGGCTGACACGCTTCTGGGGATTCTAGTGTGAGACTAATTCCCAACAAATGCACAATTTTCTCCTGTTTCAGCAATACTTGGCAAAAAGTGCAGCGTCCAGCTTTTTTAGCAAATAACTAAAGGATGCAACTTGGAAGCCACTTTAAAAGATTTATTGAGGAACCAGCAGGCTTGGGGGGCTGAATGCTACAAACAGGAGAGCCTAATGAGAGAAAAACATGCTGTTAATTTTAAAAAAAAAACAGGTTTCATTGGGTGTAGGATCTTGTGAAGTAGCCCCACTTATACAGTGTGTGTAGTTTAATCTCTAGCAGTGTATTACATGTGTATGTGTTCGTGCCTCCTCAGGCGGGACGGAGTTCAAAACGTCAGCTGTTCCTCTTCCCCGGGGGTATCGAACGTCATGTGAAAATCAAAACTTGCTCTGTAAGTGCTCAGCTGCCACTTTCACCATCACTGGTGTGCATCATGAGAGCGAGTGCATCCATGTGTCTGCACTGACACTGTTGTGTTTGGGTTTTGGTTTTTTTAGGTTGCCCTGGAGGTGATCGAGGAGCTGTGTTATGAGATGGGTCTGCACAAGCTGGAGGCTATGGAAGAATATGCCATATTTTTAGTGACCAATAGAGGTATGCTCATGGGCAGCTTGTCTCAAACACATACAAACACATACATATTAAACTTTGTATTTATGCTCTTTGAGAAACCCAAAATTACACTAAAATGCAGAAGCAGTGTGCGGAAAAATTAATTACAACTGTCATGGTTTCTATCTGACTTAACGGGGTAAGAAGCAGCCAGCTGCTGCTAATCAGATCCACTCGATTAAAGCAGAAGTTTCGGCAGGTTGCTCATCTGCAGCATTTTGGTGTGAGTTAACTCTGGAAGGGCTTAAATTTCCAAACTATTTGACATCCACCATTCAACAGTGAGAAAGATTATTCACAAGTGGAAAACATTCAACGCAGTGCCATAGCCAATCAAGGAAACTCAGTTTCCTGGACTCAAACACAACCTGGAGACCGACAGCTTTGCAATTTCAAAAGGTTTATTAACGAGTATGCTCAGGATTTTAACTCAGGAAGACTGGTCTGCCAGAGAAGGCAGGTAAATTAGCCAAAGTGTAATATGTTATATTTTTTATTTTTATGTCGTGATCTGTAAAACCTTATCATTTGAGGAAGGGGCACCTTCTTTCACATGACTGTACCTCTAAAAGTAAACATTTTTTTGTGTGTATTTAAAAACACAAGTGATGAAGAACGGCCCTATGGCTCGTTTCCTTCTGCTTTATCAATAATTTAATGTTTAAGCCCCTTGAAATGCTCTCACAGTACATATACTTTATACACAAACACCATTGTTGTCTTTTTTCTTCCCTGAGCATTAAATATCTCCACATGATAACAGCTGGCAGCTGCTCTGACTCCTGCGCTTTTCCGAAGCACAGCAGGTCACGCAGCATGGGGCTGCACAGCACATTTCAGAACACGAGTATCAATAGTTTTAACTCCTTTTTGGGGGCTGAGCAGTGGCCAGTGTGAAAATATGCACGTCCACTGTGTAAAAACTTTGCATATTTGCATGTTCAGGTCAGAATGTGCGTCCTTTGAACAAGCATGAGTACATCCTGGATGTGGCGACAGAGGCCGAGTTAGTCGACACCGGCTACAGCTTCTGGTTCAGGCGAGTCGTCTGGACTCAGCCGCTCAAGTTTGACAATGAGCTCTGTGTGGCCATGCACTATAACCAGGTACAACATTTGCTGCACATACTCGGTAGCTGCTGTTTACCTGTGTGTATGCATGTGTGCATAACCCTGTTTTTGTGATTATTTAGATCCTTCCAGACTACTGTAAGGGTCTGCTGAATGTTCTTCCACATGGAAAAGTGAGCGATCAACAGTTTCACCAGATCTCCAAACTGGCAGCTTTGCAGCACCGAGCCAAAGACAACATCTTCATTCCCAGCATGTGAGGAAACAGCAGCACTGAGAAAGTGGTTATAGTTTAATTCTAATGAGCCCCAAAGAGGACTTTAAATTTAACCTGGAGTTCAATTTTACTTAATTTTACATACTTACTTTGTTCTGAACAATTTACTTTAGTGATAATCATTGTCCTGAAAACACAAACTTATTGTACTTTAACAATCCTGATGTCAAACAAATCCCAATTAAAAGAAAATATTAGCAACTAGCAATTAGCTCCAACTCTGTGCATTTAGGCAGATAAACATGGTTGAAGAAAGTTAATTTAAATGACTGAATGTGGCATGGTTGTTCATGCCCGATGAGCTAAACTGAGTATTTCAGAAACTGCTAATCTGCTGATCTCTAGCGTTTTCAGAGAATGGTCTACAGAAGAGAAAATATTCTGCGAGCAACAGTTCTGGTTCAGATTGGCCAGACTGTTCTGTTCTGAGAAGAGCATCTCTGAATGCATAGCACACTGAACCTTGAAACAGAGAAGCTCCAGGCAGCAGATGACAACACTGGGTGGCACTCTTGTTAGCTAAGAACAGGAAACTACATTTTTTTTGCACAATTTGCCCATTATCGGCAAAATCTGGTCTGGTAAAACCTGATTTCTGTTATAACATTCAGAATTTGGCATACACTTTGTACAAGTATGGATCCATCCTGTCAACAATTTATCCTGCAGGTGTAATGGCTTATTTTCTTCAAGCATCCCAGCCCACCTGAATGTTATTCCTGATCGCGTCTATCCCTTTATGGCCACAGTGTACCCATCTTCTGATGGCTGCTTCCAGCAGGATAACGCACCATGCCTAAAAGCTCAGAACATCGTAAACTGGTTTCATGAACATGACAATGAGTTCACTGTACACCTTTGGGATGTGGTAGATTGAGAAATTCTCATATTGTATTTGCAGCTGACAAATGTGCAGCACCTCTTTGATACTGTCATGTTAATATGAACCAAAATCTTTGTGGAATGGTTCCAGCAGCTTGTTGGATCTTTGCCACAAACAATGAAGGCAGTCCTGAAGGCAAAAGAGATCCAGCCTGGTATTAATAAGATGTACCTAATAAAGTGTTCAGTGACTGTAGATGGAAGTCATTCATGATGTAAAAACAGTGTCAGCATGTTTCTATACATTCTTTATGTTTGTCTAACTTCGGTTTTGTTTTTGCCTTTAAATATTATAACTTGTTAACTAAGTTATTCTTGATATTTGAACGTTGAATGAACACTTTCCCCAGGATTTCTGGATGGGTTAGACTTTAAAATGAAATAATTCTGTTCCCATCAAAAACTTTGGTAATACACCCTACAATGACCAAATTTGTTGTGGTCTTTTATATCTATAATGTAGTATTAATGCTCATTTTAGTGGTGAGAAATTACAGCAATTAAAGTGTGAAATAAAGGAACGAGAATTTAGTGTCAAGCTGAAAAATTAAGAGTAAAGACCTCATAAAATGGCCTGCATAAAAGAAAACAGAGTAAAATCTTGTATAATGTTAATGTTTAAGTGGAGGATTCTGACTCGACTTGCAGCAGTTTAGTAAATGCAGGCACAGACTGTGGTGCAGTCACCAGTTATTGTGTTTAAAAGGCATGACTGCTTTTCTACTTTCTCAACTGTAAAAACTCTTATATGACTTCTTGCTCTAACCGCTGTTATCCTCGATCCTTCCTCCCCCATACACAGACACACACACAGACACACACAGACACACACACACAGCCTAAAGCGGGGAAGAGCAGCTCACTGAGTTGTAAAACTCTTCTGGAGAAATGTGGGAAATCACAGAGTGAAACAGACTGCTGTTTATCTGATACTCTGTTTCTGTTCTCCCTCTCCTGCAGACACGAATTATCGGAGTACATCGCCACACCTCTCTTCAAAAAGCAGCCACCCCAGCAGTGGGTTACCATGGCGACACAGCATATGCAGCAGGCACTGAACCCGCACCAGGCCCGAGCACAGTTTCTGGGTAAGATTGCTGTGGACATTAAGAAGCGCTGCAGGAACACCTGGTGGTCTACAGTAATGTGTTAAACTAAAACTCAACTGCTTCACCCCAAGATTGAAAATTTACTCAAATTTTTCTTGTGCGCTTTCAGGCCTGGTCAGTGCATTCCCCATGTTCGGCTCTTCGTTCTTCTACATCCACAGCAGCAGCTCCACCACCTTTTACGCTCCCAGTATCGTTGCTGTCAATCAACACGGTCTCCACTTCCTCCACAAAAATACCCATGTAAGGAGCGCGCACACACACACACCTTTGGTCGGCTTATGACTCAGCGCATCGTGACGAGAAGATGAACTCATATGCAGAGCTGTAATTTCAGCAGACAGCTGTAAAAGTTTAGTCTCTGTCATGCAGGAGATGATGGCACTGGTCCCCCTGGCGGATATACAGTCCACCCGCACCCAGAGACCCACTGCTGGGACCAGTTACCCTTATGTAGACCTCACCTTAGGGGATATGAATGCACAACGTGTCATTCAGCTACAGCTGGAGCAGGTATTATGCAAACCACACATCTAAAGAATCTTGATCATCTTTAGCCAGACAGCTTTCGGGCTCTGATCCACTCTTTCTTCATCCTCAGGGCCTGGAACTGTGTCGAGTCGTCGCCATGCAGGTGGAAAACATGATGTCAGTGCGGGAGAAGAGGCTCACTCTGCCACCCAGCGAAATCACCATGCTGTAACGCACAAACTTTCACGAGTGCACATGCTCTCGCTAATGTACATGAGACCTTCATAAATAGCCTACCTCTTCTCAGCTTAAGGTGTTTGCTATATGTATCTCGCACACACAAATGTGAGGTCACTTTCTATGAGTGCAGAACAAGAATGGATCTCAATACTGGACGAATTTCCTGTTTTTCTATCTGTGTGACTCATTAATAATTGCACTTAACTGTTTTATGTGTACAGAAGCTGTAAATGAAATGTGGGGAGGCTTTGCAGGGCCGGTGTCGTGTCTTCACAAAGTTTTATAACTGATAGGCTACATGTTTTATATTTTTTTATAAGTACAGTTGACTGTACTCTTTATTGTTATATTCAGCCCTTGATAATGCCCATTTTGTTAAAAAAAATCAAAACAAGAAACATTATATATAAATCACAATAAATCAGGGTTTTTAAAAACAATTGTGAACTTCTTCAGTGATTATTATATTACGTGCATAACTATACACTGCTGGGGAAAAAGTGAAATATTTAATCAGCAACCTTTCTCCTAATCAGGTATTTACTGACTTCATTGTTTACACACATAATATTAAAAATATACATTGTTTCAGTGTGCGAGAGTTAAGCTGAATACTGCTTGCTTCCAAACTCTATAGCGGCCGGTAAGTAGTTATTTTTACTGTATAACAACACTTTTTTTTATTCCACTATATTCACTCTTTTATTCTTCTTCGTGATATGTAATGAAATAAAAAGTTTGCATAAAACTTTAAAAACTATTTTTTAGTCGCACAGTTTTCTTTCTTTGTATATCTGCTATATAAACTGAGAACCAGCGGAATTAATAAAAAAAAAAACAGAGCTATCTGGATGTAAAGTGTGGACTCAGTGGAGGTAAATAAGAGGTAAGTGGGACAGAATTAGCAGCAGAGGACTAAAATGTGTCCTCGGGGTTCCCAAAATGGATTTAGCCCCGCCCCACACTGTCAAATCGTCACCGAGCATGCGCAGACTTCTGGCAGGTTACACGAGTTTATTTTCAGCCTTTTTCTTGGAGACGGTTTGTGCTGGTGTAAACTAAGAGGAGGTCAAGATTCGTGCGCATATAGCAATGCGTTTCCCAGGCTATTGGAGTTAAAACCTGACTCGTCTGCGGAGCTCTGAGGTCTGGAGTTTAACGGCGACATGTGAAATGTTGCTGCGTGGTTTGTCTGTTTTTCCAGGCGGCGACGGACAGACCCAGCCAGGCTAGTGGAGCTAACTAACTTACTAGCTTGCTCGCTAGCTGGTAGCCAGGCCGCTCAGATAATATTTTTTCGCGTTTCTGCTGGCCGAGCGTGCTGCATTTGCCACGGCTCTGTTTTCCTGAGAGAGTCCGGTAAGGTAATCTCCAGACTGTCAACTGCCACACCACATCGTTACTTCAATGCAGACGCGGAGTGGCCCACCAGCTTAGCTAATGTTGGCTACTTTATGCGCTGCGAGAAAGTAACTGGACCCTTTAAAGCAAGTGATATTCATCTGTTAGACGTCTAGTCCGCTCACGCTAACAAGACCCCGAGTAATTGTTGCTGAAATGCAGCGCTGATGCGTGCTATCTGTTAGCTAGCAGCCCTCGTCGCAGCACGCCGGTCATCTTGTTTTGGCTGATATGGCAGCCAGTGGATACTCCGACCTGAGGGAGAAGCTCAAATCCATGACTCCGCACAGAGACGACTACGAAAACAAGTGCGTGGACGAAACGAGCAACGGGAAACACCGAAAACGCAAGCACCGGGAATCCGATGACGACGAGTACGAGCACAGCGATGACAGCACGGACCTCCGGGAGCAGGAGGCCCGCCGGGTGAGGAGCAGCATCCAGCAGAAGACCATCTTCACGCCGGAGGAGTGCGCCCTCATCGAGAAGAAGATCGACGAGGTGGTTGCACAGGCAGAGGCCGGACATTACCGCGAGCACACCGTGGATAGAGCGCCCCTTCGGAATAAGTACTTCTTCGGGGAGGGCTACACGTATGGAGCCCAGCTGGAGAAGCGTGGTCCGGGTCAGGAGCGGCTGTACCGCAAAGGAGAAGTGGACGAGATCCCGAGTTGGGTGCACGAGCTGGTGATCAATCGGCTGGTGACAAACGGAGTCATCCCAGAGGGGTTTGTTAACAGTGCAGTCATCAATGACTATCAGCCAGGTGGCTGCATCGTGTCACACGTGGATCCTTTGCACATCTTTGACCGGCCCATCGTGTCCGTGTCCTTCTTCAGTGACAGCGCTCTCTGCTTCGGCTGCCGCTTCCAGTTCAAACCGATTCGGGTGTCTGAGCCCGTGTTTGTCTTGCCTGTGAAAAGAGGAAGTGTCACCGTGCTTAGGTGAGTATAGCTGTGTTTGCTGTCATGTTTTGTGTTTTTGTGTAGTTCCCACGGGCTGCAGAGAGCAGTCACTAAAAGCCTCTTTTCCCCTCTCTCAGTGGCTATGCAGCAGATGACATTACCCACTGCATCCGACCGCAGGACATAAAAGAAAGGCGTGCAGTAATCATCCTCAGAAAGTGAGTCAACACACTGTGATTTTGAAAAATTGACAATCCTAATTTAAACCTCTCTCTCAACCCCAGTCTTTCTTATTCTGCTTCTTCTTCTTTTTGGCAGGACTAGACCTGACGCTCCTCGACTGGGCTCTGACAGCTCGTTAAGAGCTTCTTTGGCACAGAAACCAGGTCGCCTGAAAGCCAAACGTTCTCATCGCAAAGCAGACCCTGATGCTGCTCACAGGTATCCACCCGCACATGCTAACACACCAGAGGTCTTCATGGTACAAACTAAACTGAGAAAAGTCAGACAGCGCACGAGTATTTCATCTGATGAGAAACTGGTCAAAATGTAATTGGAAAACATAGAGGCTGCAATCAGTGAGTGCTAGGAAGGGGTACCAGAGTTTGGCATTAAATTCATACTGATTCCAGTCTCCTCTAAACTGAAACATTGATAAGTGTCTGGACAAGTGGTGCCACTCTCAGTATTTATGTAACGTTAATTCATTCTAACAAAGCCGGTGTTTAGAAATTCACAGCTGCCCCCTGAAAATGAGGCTGCTAGTCTCAAGCAGATTGTCTGCCCCTCAAGTCACAGTAACTAGGGCTATTAATGAGTCTTTTATGAAATGCACAGTTGGCATCGGTGTGAGTACTTCTTTAAGTGGCTCTAATTAATTCTCAGGCAAACAGCACAACAAACGCTTTCTCAATCAATAAATGAGGCAGAATGCCTTGGCCAAAGATATTGTAAGGCTAAGTTTGTTGACATGACAGTACAAGCAATGCTTGTTTTTGCCAGCATAATTAGATGTGTGGAAAGTGATGTGTACAAACAAAAACATTTACCTATTTCTGCCAAAGAAAAAAAAAGATTCCTGTCAGGATGACAGGCTGCGGAGCGGAGTAGGTGATCCCATGTTGGGTCAAGATGATGTGTGTAAACACCAGTGAGTGGTATTCATCATACAGTCTGTTCAAGTTTAAACATGTAGAAAAGATATAGAGGGTGTCATATCTTGGTTTTTAAGTTGCTGTGACAGAAAAGCGTCTTCCACTGAGGTCAGGGACGATACTAGCCTCTGGTCTCGCTACTCACGTGGAAAACTGGGCAGCACTTAAGCAGAGCTCTAAGCTGTAATATTTTGTCATGGCTCAGAGGTGGTGAATCTGCAAGAATAAACGTGAGGTGTGTTAGTAAGATAACTCTGTGCGATGAAAGGGTTTGTGATGAATGACCCAAATGTGACTCCACCAGGCCGAGGGTTCTGGAGATGGATAAAGAGGAGAACAGACGTCCTTCACTGTCCCGTCATCGTCACAGCATCACCTCAGAGAACTACAGGAGACGCGGCCAAGACTACGACAAAGAGCAGGAGAGTTCAGGGCGCAAAGTCAAAATGAGGCGCCACTGAGGACTCCTTTCACATGTGAATATCTGGTTGTTGTTGTTTTTTTTTAATGTAAGCCCATCAGCCACAACATGAAAACTACTGACAGGTGAACAGGATGATCTCATTACAGAACAGCGTCGTTTGAATCCTCGGGGCCCTGGCGTTCATGTCAAAGTTACTCTGGCCAGCTAAACACTGGAGCACAGCAGGACAAACACCAATGAGGAAAACATCTTAGCAGGACACACAGGCAGCCAAAGAATCTGCTGCTAGCATCACAGCGCCATCAGAGACACCCCTACCCCTATGGCATGATAGGTCAAATCTGTTTTGGCAACACTGAGTGCGGCCTGCACCGTTTTGAGCAGGTGGTTTTAATGTTATGGCTGATTATTATATTTCAGTATTATATTATTTGTTCATTCAAACTTGCTCCTTTTGTTTCAGTTTGGCACAGGGAGGGCAGTTATCATACTGTTGCTTTTTGATTTGAGTGGATTAGTTTTTGGCAGACAAAGCTTACATCTCTGCTACTTATTACAGCACTTGGAGTTATTCACTACAGTTAGGCTCTGTTGATAAACTGTTCAGTTAAATGAAACTTTTTGTTTGTATGTTCATAGATACCTAAAACTGGCATGTTTTGTTTTTTTTTTTGTAACCAAGATGTACAGACCTTGAGAGCTGAAAGGAGTATGGACTTGTAAAAAGGAAACCCTGGGCTGTAATCTAACTTGTTATAATGTACAATATGTTTATATAGTGTTTGATTGGAGGACTTTTATGGAGCGTTTGAGTTTTAGCACCTACGTTTCTGACCTGTAACTTCACTCAGTTCACTTTAGCCTCCATTTTGCAGTTTTAAGTTGCAGCAGACGTGAAACCTGGATTTCTGTTTTACGATTCAACTCGGCCGCATGGCTTCTGTTGCTGGTCTGTCAGCTGGAGTGATGCACCATTTCAGGAGCAATGGAAAAACTCAGGTCTTGTTTTACACTCCTGTTTCATTCTGACGTTGTTGCTGTCCTGTGCTAGATCTAAATTTTTTTTTCTTTTAAATAAGGTGAAATTGGGGTCAGTCAGAACTTTAATTTGAGCAGAATGACCTCCATTAAGTCCTGTTTAGTTTGGGTCTGAGCAGAAACAATTTCCTTGCGGTTTGCTGTGTAAACATAAATTTGTTGCTTGCTTCCAGTCAACCATGTTTGGCAGAGGTACTCATTAGATGACTGCTTAGTATGGAGTTACATATGAGCAAAAATAACCTTGGTTCAGAGGAGAAATTGCTTTCTAAAAACAGGACGTGGGGTGTTCATGGCTCTGTGTAGCTCGGCTAAAGTTGAAATGATTGTGTGGACAGTGAAGGAGCATAAAATGGTTTCATGGGTTTTTAGTTGTCATTTGTTTTGACTGACAAAGGTCCTCGCTAAATGAAATAAAGCTGAATTTGCCTCTCCCGAGTCTATTTATTCTGCCTGCCATACTGATAAATATGTATTTGTTACATTTTTAAGTGCAGAATTTGAGATTAAATGATCTATTGAGAAATCTTATTTTATATCTAATATCAGTAAGAATAGAATAGAATTCAACTTTATTGTCATTGCACAGGTACAGGGCAACGAAATGCAGTTTGCATCCATCCAGAAGTGCTTTAGCCATGATCGAGAAGCTGAAACATATAGCACTACAATTTACTGCAAACTTTCCAGCCACTGCAAACTGCTAAACAAATGCAGTTATGAACTTTTTTTTTAAATGGTCTGATTCTGTGGTATCAGAAATACAATTTCTTCTGGAAACTTCAATCTAGAGTACTCCCATTTTATCATTTCAAAGCAGAAAGCTGACGTAAGCAGTTTCCTCACAAGCTCCACCTCATGAACTAAGTCAGGGTATTCATCTAAAGTTTCCTCTACAAACTGCTGCTGAATTTAACATCTGATCCAAATGAGCTGTTTATGTTTTTAGACTATGTTGAACTGATGAAATTTAACTTCAGTGAAGGCTTGCTGAAAAGCCTAAAAACCTTCTTTCTTGTCAGCCACTTTGAGTAGGAGAGAACTTTCATCTTCACTGAAATCTCATCTTATAGCTTTGGAATAGTTAATTATTAAGTGATGATTTAACTTAAAGGGAGAACCACAAAAAGGAAAAAAGCTGCCCACATATATATATGTATGTGTGTATATATGTATTTGTTACATTATTTTTGGAAATTCAGATAAATGTATAGAAATAACCCGATTAGTTAGAACAACTGTACAGAAGAGAGCCGGACAGTTATTGAAGGTCTGTTGTGCCAGAGCGTCACCAGGGGGCGCTAATGCACCTTTAACGATGATTATCATCCGAAATTTTAAAAAAAGACGAAGAAGCCACCAGCTGTTAGCTACTGTTTATGGCATACTTATGGCAGCAAACGACAGTCGACAGGCTTTTTTTATTTGCCAAAAAAGCATCAAAAGACGTGTTCTGTCAAACTCCAATGGTTCTGAACCTGAATATCACATTTTCTTCGCACTGAGTGGTAAGCATATTTATCAGGAGGGTGGAGAGATAACTTATATAATGGACTGCTAACAAGGCTAACCAGCTGGCTAGCTGCTAACAATGAGAAACGCTTTGTTTTTGTCTGCGTTGTTATTCGGACAGCTGTGTAACTTTACTGTCTGTCAGTATGTTACTCGTTTCCGTCGACGTATTTTTCGACTGTTTTTGTAAGGCTAGAGATGAGAGGGGAGGTCGGCGCTAAAATACTGTCACAACTCGTTAGTAGTGAGACCTTCAAAAGTTTGAGTGATTCCAGATGTTTCACAGAAACACTTAATTGAAGTCTCCTCTCTTAAATTTCCAAGTCTCCCTTTGGAAAAATGCCTCAGCAATGTATTTGGAGGCTGTTAAAGGACCAGTTATGCAAGCAATTAGTTCGTTTGGATATAACCCAGAGCATGACTAAAGCAGTAACCGCAATAATATAATATTATTTGGAGGTAAAAACAGAAACAAGATAACAAAACAGATAAAACTAGGTGAGTGATTAGCAGACTCTAAAAGTTGTTTCTGAAGAGGAGAGTTAAAGAGGAGTAAGAAAAGTTGAAACAACACCATATGCTTCTGTCATGACCTGCTTTCCACACTCTTTCTCAAAAGCACCAAGAGACAGATAAAAGAAACGGACTAAACAGGGGGTTAATCAAACCTTAAGCATGGTTAAGGTTCCTCAAAGTCTGGAGCCACATTCTGCAAACTTGACTAATTTGGTCCAAACACATTGTCAGTGAAATGCTGAGAACGCATTGCACTGTTCTGCATCGTGATATCACATGAAAACAGGCAAAGAACTCTCTTTAGCAAGCAGCAGAATCAGAGCATCTTGGATTCATGTAAAGACAGTTGACTCTGAGAGAAATTAAACATTCAGAAGAATTCTCCAAAATGCCAAATATCTTGAAGGCTTGTTTTAAGGGCAAAAGATCAGCACACCAAGATTTTTTCTTTTCAGTTTACTACTCTTATTATGAAGTCAATTAACATTAGAAACTTTTCCACAGTACTCTTACGGTGAACATACTGGCAGTCCAGTCAGCAGGATAAACTGCAAATCCTTTAATCCTGTGGGAGAAGTCTAACTTTGCCCTTTCTACATTTGCCATGTGATATGTTTAGTATTTGGTCAGTAATCTATCACACAGATGGAAAAGAAGAAAATTGCATTTTATTTGTATAATGTCTTTGTTAGTGTCATATATAATGGCAATGGCAGGTTTATATATATATTAAGATAAAAACCTAAGAATCTGTGCAGGTTTGCAGTGCTTTAAAGTGAAAATGGCAAAAATAAAACTTTACAACCTCCCATTCACACACACTCACAGCTATTAAATGTAGAGTTTGTTTTTGTTTTTGAATGTCGGCAAAGACGGAGCGCTGCCTGTCCTCTGTCAGTTGAAGTCTAGTAGGATATCCTGCTGCTGCTGATGGTGGTGCTAATGTGTCTGTAATATATATATATATATAAAAATAAATAATATTTTTTCACGCTTAAATTAGCAGTTTGAATGCGGTGGTATAATTAAGCACTATTGTGACAGCAATCAGGATATTGATGTAAGTATTGACCTGATGGTAACAGAACAGTGACCTCTGTTCTGATAGTCAAAGTGACACCTCCATGCTGTATGTGCTGTAACTAGATGACTCAGGGATGCACCGGGTCTATAAATAGAGCGCTCCTTTGGTTTTGGGACCCTGTGCCTCTTGCAGGGAGCGAGGACACAGAGTTGTTTGAAATGGTTTTGAGTAATATCTTATAGCTATTTGTGGATATCAGGCATCTGGAGCTAAACGCAATAAGCTCAACAAACTTTCGGCTTTGTACAAACTAAAAATACATTTCTATCACTGTCATGTTCAGTTATAGAAGCTTACAATCAGCTTAAACAAGCTCCTTAACTGAAGTTTTGCAGTGCACTGGATCATAGACCTCATAGTGGGAGGGATGTTTTACCAACAGACTGATGTGTCACAACAGGAAAATCCCAGGTGTCATCAGTAAGGGCTGGTGTACTGTAATGAGCTTAGGAGCGCAATTAATGGGATTGATTACACCTGTGGAAAAAGACCATGACACAAAAGTCTGCTTTAAATTAGCTTGCCTTTCTATAACACCTAGCTATGAAAGAAAAAAGAAAGGAATATCGTTGTATCAAGCCCAGTTAGGCGAATGCATGTCAGACATTGATCCTTACTTTTTTTTTTAAACAGAACCTTTATTGTGGCTGTTTCAGGTCTAAAATATGACCTTAGTTGCACCATATTCAAGGCAACCGTTGCAGACATATTTAGTTCCTGATACTAAAGCAGTGAGCAGAGCCCTGAATGGTGTAGTCAGCTACACCAGTCTGTGAAGCTCTCTTCATGTAACTACATCACTATTAACTCAGTGACAATTCTGAAGCATGTCAAAACTGAGCTGTCAGGATTCCCGCTAACAATAATAGCCATGTTTGTTTATGTAACACTGTTTCTGCCAGCACTTTCTGACATGTTTAGTTATTCTTTAACTGGGAAGGGATGCTGCTTTAAGAAAGATGAGAGCAGGTTTTGTCATTCTAAGAAATACTCTGTGGCTCGTAGAAGTATTGACATAAAGAGTGCTGAAAGATTAAGAACCAAGCCCTTCATTCAAGGTATAAAAGCTTCAGTTTATTTCTTTAATGTGTCCACACATCTTTGAAGAATACTCTGCTCGATGTGTGTGAAGTTATTCATCATATTAAATAGAAATGTTGCTGTGCACACTATTCCACTTTCATGAATTATTCAGACTTCAACACTTTAGAGTGCTGTTGCATACAATTATTTCTAAACGAAGAGAAACCCCCAAAATGTTGTTTTCCATCTGACAGTCAGTCATATCTTGTGTTGCCTTCTGCTCTTCCAAATGCATGCCGTCTCCTTTTCCAAAGGCTGACCACGAAAAAGGAGAAGATGAACTTCCAGAGCAGTCGGAGGCGAGGAGAGGAAGGCATCGCTGTAGTGATTGACTTTCTGCTGTCTAATGCCCGGCTGGTTCTGGGAGTTGGAGGTGCGGCTCTGCTGGGGATCGCTACACTGGCAGTGAAACGGGTGAGTGCTTTTTGAGTTTGTTAGTACCACATCACAACATCTTTCCCAAGCCCAGTGAGTATGGAAATATTGTGTATCTAAAGGGATGAATGACAGATTCCTCATCATTTGTTCATCATTTTTGCCTTTTCTCGCCTTTATACATCACTCTTGTAGCTGCCAGTAACAATAATTTTAAATTCTGATCTAATAATATAATATAATGTATGTGATTCTGAAAAAGATCATTATGCACAATGAGTACTTTTACTTAATGTACTTTAACTGTGTTGCAAAAGGGATGAAACAAGTAAAAGTAATAGTGCAAAATCTGAATTTTGCACTATTACACATGGATCTAAAAATCATGCCTTATGGCATCTCTCCCCATTTTCTTTGCTGTTTTTACGTCAGTGTTAAATATTATAATCTCTTATGATTCTTTCACCCTCATCTATGCTAAACCATTTAAAAAAAAAAAAAAAAAAAATCTTACATGCACTTTGGACTGCACAGGTCCTGAGGATGGTTCTGTCTATCAACGTTTATTTGCCTGTGGGTTGTGATGGTGTATGTAATTGTATTTGTGGAGTGTACTCATGGCTGCACGTCTGTGACAATGAGTGTTTTCATTCAGCTGATAGAGCGCGCAGGCCGCGCAGCAGATGACGAAAAGGTGGAGCAGAAGATGGCTGAGAGCTGGGAGGAGTTGAGTTTGGTCTCTGCTTCCCCAACACTCATCAGGAAGGGCATAGAGGGTGTGGTGATGAAGCATGTCACCAAGGCAACCAAACAGCAGAAAGGTATTTGAGCGACTGAAAGTGGGCACACAAATACACAGAACGTATCCTGCGTGACACCTTCTGTTATTATATCACAGCTGTTCTCTTTTCACTCAGCTGATCTCTGCCAGCAGCCTCAGATGTTGGACGTGCAGACTAAACCGGAGTCAAAGTCCAAGAGGCTCCAGCTGTGCGCCCTGACTTTGCAGGTACACTCTGACACTTCACCTCTGAGCCCTTGAAGAGAGAGAATATGAAGTCTCAGCAACTGCTCTGTAGTTCCTCTGCTGCTGTTGGCTCATTTATGTATGCGCGTCCAGCATGTTTTGTTAAGTGCAGTGCTTAGGGGATACATATTTATTATGCACTATTAGGCTGACAGAGCCCCAAGAGCCCTGCCAATTCAAAAAACAGTGTGTGCTGGGCAAGCAGAAGATACAGAAGAAGTCAGACAAGCATGACATTGCTCTGAGGTATTGTGCATAACATCCACATAAGCAGAGAAATTAGTATAAGATAATAATTTCTTCAGTAAATGTTAGCAGTGCTTTTAAATGGTCAAATCAAGAGTTGCAGTATGAACTTTGGGAGTTTCCTTGCATGATGACTATAAATAGCAATAGATGTGTTAGAACAAAGTAGGGAGTATTAAAACTGATTTTAAATTATGTGAACTGTTCAGGAGCGTCTGCAGCAGTACTACCACACAAGGGCGGCGCTCTCTCCCCAGGAGGTGCAGAGGGCTCAGTCTGTGGCTCTGGACATCTGCACTGAGATCCAAGGTTTTCTGCACAGCCGTCACCCAGACATGCCTCTGGGTGATATGACACTCGGCGGTTCTCTGCTGGATGATTTGCAGGTATACACAACAGAAATATATTTCCCGCTGATGGGGAAACGAGCCTCTGATTTTGTCTAGCAACATCTTGGAATTGTTTTGTTATGTGCTGGTCTTTAGGTGGTCAGTGCAGACCATGCGTGCCTGCTGGTGCCTCTACAGCTGGAGTCTTCTCTGTGGCGTCTCATCCCAGGAGAGGAAACGTTGCTCACACATCCTCTGCACTGGATGGTCCGACGGATCAATCTAGAATATTTTCCCAAAGGACGCAGCTACTGGGACAGGTGATCACCACACATTTTTTTTATGTCTGTATTAAATCAAACACATGTGTAGCATATTAATATAGTGTATTGGCCTCCACTTTCCATTTTAGAAGCAAAATTAATAGAATTTGGGGGTTTTTGAGACGCTGTTAAATGGATGAAACAAGGGTCTCTACTTGTGTCTTGCAGGTATTTGGTGGGCGGCTATCTGTCTGCAGAAGCTGTTGTGAACATGTTCAGTAAGGCTGTCATGGAAACTGTGAACTGGCCGTCAATCAGCAGCACTTTGGACTGTGTCGTCAGACCTGTACTAGGAGGACCTGACCTGAGATTGGAGATCCGGTGTGTGCCCATGCTTAACTGCTGATTTGTTGAAAATTGTGTTGTTGTTTTTTAAATAGTAACATGTTGTATTTAATAGTTCACTGCTGACATTACTTAATTAATACAGTTTGATATTGTATGACGAAGCGCACACACCATTCTTGAAATGAGTCTCTGGATCTAGAAAGATGTATTAGTCCAGATTAGTTTGTGATATACGCTCAAAAGGTATAAATATTTATAAATATTTATATTTGATGCAAGATAGACCTAGCTTCACCCTCAGTATAATTTTCATTCAAACCTGAGTTTATGAGTAATCTAACCAACAAACATACTAACAAACTGAGTGATGGGTATAACTAAGAAAATAATAAACTCTACAGAAATGTCTGTTTGCATTGAACTGACACTCCTCTGTTGTCATGCTGCAGGCCTGGAAATGCAGTCGAAGGAGCAGAGAGCGACTATCAGCCCTTGTTTGTCTCTATGTTGCCTCTGTTGAGCGAGGGCGATGTGGTTTTGACCGCCCAGCCAGAGTTTACGTCTCCTTGGGTGAACGCCTGGCATCTCTCTCTCTACCCGTGGGAAACTCAACGTCTGGCTCAGCTTGATGCAGCCGACAACGGCTACCGCAAACACACCCTTAAAATACTCAAAGCGGTGTGCAGACAGAACCCTGCCCTGCGACCGCTCAAAGCCACCCCGCTGGCCAATCTCATCCTGCACCTTAGCGACTCCGAGAGCGACTGGTCCGAAACCAGCTTGGATGTAAGATTCCAACAATGTATCACAGAGCTAATTGGCTACCTCGAGCAAGGGGCGCTGCACAGTTACTTTAAACCAGCCGTCAATCTGCTGAGCGGCTTGTCAGAGGACCAGGTGGACCAGATGGGCTTCATGTTCTACTGTGCTGTGTCAGAGCCGGAAATACTGCTTATTTAACGCTGCACACCCACAGCATGTCAGTTCTCTCAAGCTCTGACATGCAGAGATCAAAGGAATAATCTTATCTGTGATGTCTGGTTCAAGGCTCCTTGTCTAGCGCCTCCATATTTGACACAAATGAAAAGGGCACAGTTGCTGTGGCATAATGGCAGGCACCATGGTTTGATGTCTACGCTGGTGGAGGAGACGTTACAAGGAGGCTGCAGATTTGCCAATCAGGCTAAACAAGGCACTCTGAGGAAAAGAGACAGGCAAAGAGTTGAAAAAATATTTGTCAGGATGTCTGAAATGGTGTGTCAGACCTTTAGATTTGTGTGGTATCTTTCCCAATTACACAGCTCAATATATCAACAGCAGAAGAGGAGAATGGCTTGTTCCTTTATCCTCTGATTAACGGTGTGTGCCCCGAATCATCTTCTTAGATCACTGAAATGTTCTCTATGCAGATCAATAATAACATGATGAAAACCACCAGCTGTTGCTGCACTATCCAGTGTATCTGAGTTGGGCTTATTTAACTCATTGTGAACATTTAAATATAATGATGGTTTGAAGTGCTGAGCATTTTTCTTTGTCTTGTTTAGTCATCTGTCTGTTGTGAGTCGTTTCTGGGTATAATAACCCTTTAAATTATGCTTTGAACCTTCCTAATGATTTTATGCAGTTTTTTTTTTTAAATACAGAGTGAATGTGGTGGGAATATTTTAATTGTGTGCTTTGATGGTCGTAAGAGAAATAGTTTTTCTGTGAGTGAACAGCAAAACTGCAAATAAAAATGAAAAGCTTTTATTTAGATTCCTGTAACTTTGTTACATTAAAAAGTGTTTTACGTTTATGAACCTATAAGGTGGCATGTATTGTGAATTTCAAATGAGTCATGGGGGTACCTCAAACCATTGCTTGTTAGGCCTCTTACAATATATTCATTCAGCGAGCTGTGAGCACTGAAGCCCACTCACCTGTGGTTCAAACCCTATGTTTGTGAGGAGCAGCCTCAGAAGAAAGTTGGTTTAAGAGAAAGGTGGATTTAAAGGATAAGGGACTAAAGAGGGATGAACTTGGAGGCGGCACCAGTGCCCAGAAAAAATTAAATAAAGATCATTTTGACCTGTGTGTTATGCAAAGCTGCTCCAGTAAAACAATAAAAATATGGAGCTGGAAATAAACATAACAGGTGTCCTTTGAAATAATTTGACATGCTCTTATGTATTAACCTGTCTTTTATTTCATTCGTTTCTTTGTTAAATCCAGAAACGAATTGAACATCCTTTTCCACATATAAAATAATCAGGTCCCATCATGCCTTAAAGACCTCATAGTACCATATCACCCCAACACAGCACTTTGCTTTCAAACTACAGACTTATTTCAGGTTCATATGGTCTTTTTGATAAAATTGAGAAACAACTCTCCATTAGTTATGCAGCATAAAGCTATGCTGTGTTTTTAACCAACTTCCTTTTAAAAGGCAGGTTTTCTTTTCCACTGTTGCCAAGTACTTGTTCATAAGGGGTCATCTGATTGTTAGGGTTTTCCTGTGGTAGGAACTGTTTCTAAGATTTGGTGCCAAAAGAACCTGAACTTAATAGGATTAAAAAACAAATATATTCTAACAGGGTTTCTGTAGGCTGAACTACTTCAGTCAAATTAAGTGTCGATCCTCTGTTTTTAAGGTAGTATTTCTAATATGAGCAAGCTGACTTCTATTTTAATTTCTACGTATACTTTTCTAAACCTAATGCAATGTCTTAGTTTTATTGTTCAGATTCAGCCGTGTTTTGTGTTGGGTGTAGTGTGATGCAATTAACTAGAGTAATAATAGTGATAAACATTATTTATGTAAGACCTTTAAGTCCTTTGACAAATACACAAAATTAGAAAACAAAATTTGGCTAAAACCAGCCAAATATCAAAGACACACAAAAAACGCAGTAGACAGTACAACAAAAGACACTGCATTATTGTGTAGACATGTTAAGTAAAAAAAGTGTGCTTCCATTAAAATAAACTCAACAGATAAATAAAATGACTGGTTAGTATAATATAATTCAGGCTTTAAAACAATCAGAGCGTTAAATCAACACTGTACCACACACCGATAATGACAAGCTTCATGAACACGTGAGTTTATTTTGCAGCTTGTATTTGTCTGTAAGTGCCCTCTTGAGTTGAAACCAGTGACCGGAAGTGTTCATTATCGAGTCTTGCTGCAGTGCGGACCTCCCGCGGGGCTTCACATTAAAAGCACCCACTTTGACGTCTCAAGGAACGGGAGCGTCTCGGCGTCTCTCCCTGCGGCTGCCCGTCACAAGGTTAAATATTTGCAAAGAGGCACAGGTCAGATATGTGACAGCGAGGCACATGTTTTAGACTCAAAGTTAGCTTGCTAATTGCGAGAAAAAGAGGAACACGTATCCCGGGAGAAGGTCAGCAAACCGTGTTACTTGAGCCCGCAGGGAACTTTCGCTTCTCCGTCGACTTTTCTGTGCTGCGTGTTTGTGGAAACGCCGCTTGTTTGCGCTGAAACGCAGTGGTTAGGAGGACCCACATTGAAGTTTCAATCTGGTTAACTTTCAATAACATTATAGTTTTGTTGCAACAAAAAATTGCGCAACTGTTTTTATTTATTTTTTGCCTCCTTGGTAGCGGCGGTTGTTGTTGGGTCCCGTGTGAACAGCTGACTCACGGACTGTAGGCTGGGCGGCACCGCGACATGGCGGTGTTTGAGCCCGTAGCCTACTCTTCCTCCCCTGCGGAGTAGATCAAAGGTACTCGCTGATACCCTCCTGGGGGCTGACCCTTCACCGAGTCAAGATGATCGGGTCACCGGACCTGCTGGCCTTCACCAGCACGGAAGGCTTTGGGGGAGAGGAAGACGAGCAGGAGGCTCAGGGTCTACCTGAAGAGCTCTCTGTCCCTCGCTTCCCCTCTTCTCATCCCTGGAGCACAGCAGCACAGTTTCACAGAGACTTCATATTGGTGGCTGAGTTCTCAGAGCAGGTGTGTTTGCTTCATTCAAACAAAAACTGCTGGTTTCTTACTGTGATCGCACTTGTTTTAAACGGGATCCCATGTTTTTGGGGGGTTATTTTCTGTCTATATAGTTTTAACAGGGTGGATTCTCATAAACACAAAAAAAGCTTCGAATAATGGGGTCAGTACACCTGCAGGTAATCCCCGTGTGCTTGATATAAAGGTGTATGAGGCATTGGAGAAGGGGTAGCTTTAATATGGTCATCTTATGCACAATCAGTCAATCATGGTATGAGCTGAGGGACTACATCAAGTGTAGGATAATGAAAGATTATTTTGAACTGTTATGTGAAGCTATTTTACAGTTAAATAATACAAATATGGAGCTTGTAAAGTGTCAAATGGGATACGCCAAAGTTGGACCCCCATATTTACTGATTCTCCTTCAGAAACAATAGGTGTTGAAGTATTGCAAACCCATCTGCTAAAGATTATTTTGTAAAAAAAAAAAAGTTTAAGTAGGGGAGACCGGGGATAGTTGTAACATTTTTGACATTTCTGTCTGTAAATTGAAGCTCTTTTAAGGTAGTGGATTCAAAATGTAATGCAAAGTATTTACATGTCTCTGCTATTAAATAGTGCAGCTATTTTCTCTGCAGCACAATTACCCATTGCATGGTATGGTCTCAAACACAAAGAGTGAAATGTTGCAATTAACCCCATAGTCTGGGTTAGTTGTAACATATCCTGGGGTGAAATGTAACACAATGAAATAAGGGTACTAACAAAACATTAACATGTAATCTTTGTTTATTCAACACATGAATGCACTTACATCCATTTATGTAGCTATGTGTGTGTGTGACAGAATGCAGAAATCTAGCTTTTGAACATATTATGGAATTTTCTGCAACTGAATATATCATTAATTTTGGTTGGTCTTCCTTGAGTTTGGCCTCATTGGCTCAGTGGGCATTATAACTTACAACTCTTGCACCAATTTTGAACATAACAATGAAGCTGAAAAAATGTAGTTGTTCACCAGCATCGCAATTCCATTACTTTTTATCCTGGCTTACCTTGGTGTGGTTTGCAAAGTGCTTCAGAAAGATGAGGGAATCTGTTTCTTGCACCCATCCTGACTTATTTCCACTACCAATACTTCCTACTGGTCCATCTCTGACACAGAGGTCTGCATAATGTGGGAACACAAACAGTGGAGGAATTGTGTTGCCAATGGCATTAACCGCATATATAAATGCGACCAGTGAACCTCTCTCTGCTGATGTCGTTGCCCCAACTTGTTTAATATCAGTTAAAGTAATAGTGTGGCAAGTTGTAACATCTGCATTATTGTTACAACTAACCCAGACTGTTGCTGTTACAACTGACCCAGACTCCTATAGCCATGAACTAGCTAACATTACAGCCAACGGCTAAAACATTAGCACTAAAGACTTACACAGAATATATCCCCATAGACATACAAATAACATAATTTAAGTTTGATGAGTTTAACTGCAAAGCAGATAATGCTATCACAAATTGAAATAAAGTAGAAAAACTTACTTTTTGCCATACAAATGACTTTTTTTCATGTTAAATTGTCTGTGTTTGACAAAATGTGCTGATTTTTCACGTGTGATAGCAGAACTGAATTGGGCATGCACAGGATGAGTCACATCATTTGAAACTTAGCCCTGATTGGAGAAATTGGAAGTGTTACAACTGACCCACGTTACAACTATTCCCGGTCTCCCCTACATTTATAAATTCCCAGAAGAAAGCTAAAGACAATCCAGGCCTAGGTTTATAACCCTGCTTTATCTGCATTAAGGTGCATAGGTATTATAATAGCACGGCATCACTTGTTACACACATATAATCAGGCTGCATTCTCTACAGTGCAACCATGTTTACTCCAATACAAACAATATATTTCCTGCTGTTTTCTAGATACTTATGCATCACTGTGTTGCAGCAGATAGTGAGTTGACGTTTATTCATTCAGGAAGTCTCTTTAAGATTAAGATCTTTTTGTCAAGACAGAACTACTGAATGATTAACAGGAAATACTCTCCAAGTCAATCACACAAACGAGCCACCTCTCACATAGAGGGACGCCGAATCAAAAAGTTACAAATAATAAATTAGCAAGTGCAACTTCCCACATTGTTGCGTATCTGTAACCGGAAGGTCGCTGGTTCGATCCCCGGGCTCTCTGTCCTGGTCGTTGTGTCCTTGGGCAAGACACTTTACCCTACCGCCTACTGGTGTTGGCCAGAGGTTCTGTCAGTCTGCCCCAGGGCAGCTGTGGCTACAACCATAGCTTACCTCCACCAGTGTGTGAATGCACGAATGGATGAATAGTGGCATTGTAAAGCGCTTTGGGTGCCTTGAAAAGCGCTATATAAATCCAATCCATTATTATTGCTGGGGTTCAGTGATGAAGGATGAATAAAACACATGGCATGACATGAATACACAAAGGCAAGTAAAGACATAATATTAAAACAAAAACAACAAATGAGAAACCAGGTTTAAGCATTTATGGTAATATTAGTCTTAATTTTGTCATCATTCTTTATTTCTGAAAAAGCATAAAAATCATCTGAAAACAGCTTTCTTCTGTTTATAAGGACGCCCCTTGTAAACAAGTACATTTTAGGATGTCTGCTCCCAGCGGTATCATACAGATACACGTTCGGCAGTTTGCACCTCAGGCATGTTAAAAGTTCACGACAGTAAAATTAGAAAAAGACTCAACAAGTATTGCTTGTTTGGAAGCTTTGCCAGGAGAAAGGCTATTCTCTCTAAAGAGAACATGGCAGCAGAGCTTGTTAAGTTTGTTAGCGTTAATCTGAACAAAACGCAAGACTTCTGGGACATTTGAACAGATGAGATCAGGATGGTGATGTTTGACCATAATGCACAGCGCCATCTTTGGAGAAAACCAAACACAGGGCACCTCATACTAACTGTTAAGCACGGTGGTAGAGGGGTGGTGATTTAGGTTTGTTTCACAGCCACAGGACCTGGACTCCTTACAGTCATTGAGATGCCCATGAACTCTTCTGTATATCAAGGAATTCTAGAGTCAAATGTGAGGCTGTGTCTAAAAGCTAAAGCTTTGTGCAAACTGGATCGTGCAACAGGCCGATAATCCCAAGCACAGCTGCAAATCTACAACAGAACGAATAAAAAACAGAAAAAAATCAAGCTGTTTCAATGGCTCAGTCAAAGTGTGCACATCAATCGAAATCTGTGATGGGACCTTACCATAGCTATGCAGAAACAAATGCCTGAAATTCTCAATGAACTGAAGTAATGCTGCTAAGAGTGGAACAAAATTCCTGCATAATGGTGTGAGGGACTGATAAAGTCATAGAGGAAATAATTACTTCATGTTATTGCTGCTAAAGACGGTTCTACAAGCTATTAAGTCATGGGGTGTGTTGAGTTTTTCTCATGACTGTGAATGGCTTTTCTGTAGACATTTTCTTCATCTTATTTAAGGCTCTAAGAACAGAGGGTGTGGTATGCTCCATATGTGGTAAAAAGCCCCTGAATCAAGTTTGTGATTTTTGGACTACCTAAATAAATCCACAAATCTAAAATTAAAGCCAGATGATTAGTGACTGATTTGATTACATCTCTACAAACCCCCTGCTCTGTGTCTCCAGGTGGGTCCATCTCCTGTGCTGACAATACCGGAGGACTCCAGAGTCCTCGGGTCATTTGACCTCAACCACTTCTCTGTTCGCATCATGTCTGTGGATTACCAAGCGTCTGGCCCCGGCCACACCCCTCCATCCTCTCCCGGCCCCCGACTCAACTTCAGCGAGGACTCCAAAGTAATCCTGGGAGATTCAGCAGAGAATGCGTTTGCATATGTTCATCACCTGACGCTGTACGACTTGGAGGCTCGGGGGATGGTGCGCCCTTTCTGCATGGCCTACGTGTGCTCGGACCAGGTGAAGCTGATGGACAACTTTTCTGAGCTATCGACACGCTTCGCTGAGGCAGCTGAAAGCCTCAAGACGGGAAACAGACAAGCATTTTCTATTGAGCTGCAGAGAAAACTACAGGAGCTCGAGTAAGAGCAGCACTTTTTACTTTGATTAAATTGGACGGTTCTGTGCAAAACTGTTTGTACTAAAATATCCAAGCCACTTACTTCTAAATATCTTTAATTTGAGCAGATTAAGAGCGTAAATTGGAAGGAATAATGAAGACGGCCTGAAGAGAGTGAAAATGCTTCAATTTCTATCTCAGTGGTGAAAAGGGGAAGCTGTTAAAGAGGAAGCAGTCACAAGCTCAAGCATCACTTCATTTATCAAAAAGGATGCTTCTTATTTTTCAGATCCTCCTGTGTGGCCTCTTGTTTATTTGGCACAGCTGCATTTAGTGATAATTTCACTGTAACTTTGAATTTCTAGCCTCAAGCCTAAGCCTAACCTGAAAGAGGAAGGAGCTGGATACCACCTTCCACTAGTAATGACTTGTAATGTGCAGGGTTGGTTAGCAGGTCTAACATTAGGCCCCGCCTTCCTTGATAACCTTTTGCTAACTTTAACCTTCTTTTTGTTAAAAGAACTGCATGCCCCAGCTAAAAATCAAATGGATTTTTAATGTAGGATCTTTTACTTTTACACAAATCCACTCACTTGCTTATAACACAGCTCTTCAGTCATCAAATCTCAGGGATGCTTTTATGTTTTAAAAAACATGTATAAACCCACATAAGTGTGTATTCAGAAATGTAGACTCAGAAGTATCTTGGGCATGGTTGTCATGGTAATTTTGAACTTTTAATGGTTTCTTTGAACTGTTCTTTTTTTCAGGGTGGACGATTGTACAGCAAAAATATCTAATGACTTTAAAAAACAAAATTCAGCTGCGCAAACTTGAATTTATTTTGGACTTTTGATAATCTCTGATACAAACAGATTCAAGCACCCCACTTGAAAGCCAGTGGGGTGCTTGAAACAGAAGATTATTTTGGCTAAGATTGTGGCTCGTCTTCTCAAGAAATTTAGCTTTTCCCAGAAGTTTGTAGTTCATGGCAGCCTTGAAACTGTGACACCACTGTTAGTTAATTAAGGGCTGCTCACCACATGTTACTGCCTGTGTTTCAGGTACAGACGGCTGACCCTTCGTAAGGACGCAGAACGTCAGACAACGGTAAATGTGTTGACAGAATCTGAAGGAGAAAGTGAAGAGCTCGAAGCTGTGGAGCGTTCAGTCTTAAATCACAGAGAGCTCCTTCGTCAGGTCGCATCTTACCCAAACAGGAAGCTCAAACAGCCCGACTTCTTGCCCTATGACCCAGCCACCTCTCTCACGGATCCATTGCTGTTGCCACCTTTTGAGCCATGCTTCTCGTTCTCCACCCCCTCCTGCAAGTCAGAGCACCACCTGAAGCCACTGGAGGAGCTTTGCAACGAATACTACCTGTCTCTTACGAAGGACCGGCTCAAAGACACAGAGCGACGTCTCCGTGGTGACAGAAGTGTCCTGCGAACTACTTATGCCACACAATCATTGTCCAGGAGACTAACACTCACCAACTTCCTGTTTGAGCTATGGAGCCCGGACGATGCTGATGAAGAGGGCACTGAGGTGGAGCTGCCGAAGGACATGGGGAGTAAGAGGACTGGCGGGGCGTTTCAGCCAGAACCACCAAGCATGGAGTCGTTCTTCTCCTGTGTGGAGGAGATCCCAATCAAACTGGAGGCAGCAGAAGCACATACACTGACCCCTGGTCCTGGTCCTGGCACAGAGATGACGGGGAGTGTAAGCAGCAGTGACAGCATCGAAGTGCTCGGAACTGAGAAGTCGTACATGACGCAGCATGTCGCCGACAGCAGAGGTACGGCAGTGCGGAAACATTTCTCAAATAAATGTTTGGCGGATTGGGTATTTTTGTTAGTCAATTCATATAAGAACAAAAATAACAAATAGTGTCTGGTTGTTGATCAAGAGTGCCAAATATATCAGAACTGGCCCACCCAAAGGTCTAATCGGGTCCACTGGGTGGCTTTCAATAAACTCTGACATGTTTGATTTTGTCTTATATTAATTAAATACCACAGGGACTCAGTTTGAACATTTGATCCTCTGCTCCTGTGTGGATGTCTGGGATTTAAGCAACAAATGATGGTTTAAAGAAATATCAATGAAAAAAAGTCTTTCGGCTTTTCATTACATATCTAGTGAGATTAAATGCTTATTTTAAAATAAAAAAATGAAACAAAAACCTTTCTCTTCCACAGACACACCAGTCGGAATGACAGAGAGTTGCAGCAGGCGTGCAGCAGTAGACACTGGCATCAGACACCCGCGAGCTTATGCAAAGCGTGCCAACAGCGAGGACAGCATTGAAGTGCTCAGCACCACAGAATCCATCCTTACCGAAGACCTCACCGCCATCACAGAGGAGGAAGCAGAGCTGCAGCCTCTTAGCAACGGCTTTGAGAATGAAGAAGAACTACAGATGGTGGATAAGTCTTACAAAGTCCTCCAAGAGGAAGAGACACTGAATGCACCTGCTGCAGTAGGCGAGGATGAAAATGATGGGCCTGATGAGGAAGATCAGTGTTGCGTTGAAAGTGAAGAGCCTTTGGAGCAAACAATGGTTACTGATGACATCATGATCAAAGAGCAGCCAGGCGCCATAAAGATGAATCAGTTTCGCAAAGACGACAGTGAAGAGAAGACCTCCAAACTACTGCAAGGTAACACGTTGTGCAACTATTCATTTCTCAAGCTCTCGTTATTACATCCATGCTATAAAACTATGAAAAACATATATTCACTTTGTCGGTATGGTTTTTATCCGTTTTAAATAAAATCTGCAGCAACACAGAAATTAATGAGAAGCTATTTTAAAAATGTGGAAAATATGCATTTGTAATCGTGGCTTAGTGCAAATTTAGTTGGGGTTTTTTTTTCTTCTGACATAATTTAAAATTATAACAGCTGATCATTTAATAAAGCGCTTAACTGCTAGGGAAAGTAGCTGATTACTGTAGTTTTTTTAAAACATATAAAATATTGTTATTACTCCACAGCTGACGAAGCGATGAAGCCCTCACCTGAGGTTCACCAGAAGGTGCGGCTGATGCCCCAGGACAATGCGAACTTTGCACCTGGTTCCTACATGGCCGAGGTGGATCGTTGGTCTTCCCCCCGCCCTCCCCTGAGGCTGCTGAGTGTTGATGAGGAGTCAACACTCAGCAGCATCAGTTTCACTGAATCTTCAGAGCCCCCATCCCCCATTCAAAATATCCACAGCAACATCTGCTGGGATAAGAGGAGGAGGAGAAAGGCTGGACTCAGAGCCCTCAGGTTTATCAAGCACAACTCGTTCTCCCAGCATGCAGTGTTCTGTCTCCTGAGTGGCCGGCCACTGGTTGTCATCGGAGGAGATGAGAACCTAGTCAGGAAGACGGTGGATGCTCTGACCCTCTTCCTGCCTGCTCCTGGTCCTCATAGAAGTGCTGTGAAGATGTGTTTGACCACGCCCCTTCAGCTGACTGACCTGCTCACCTGGAGACTGATGGGAGTGTACAGGTGAGGGCTATCTGCCATCCTGCTGTTTTGTTTGTTTATTTTTATGCATTTATTTTTGAGTTGGCAGTAAATATTTCGGTAACAGGGTGGCTAGTGGCTAATGCTAGGTTACTGGTCAGCACTAACCAGATACCTGCTAACGTATAAATAAAATAATATTTCACTCGCCAAAACCAGAGTACAGACTTGTTAAAATACATTACAAGTCCTGCTTTTTTTGTTTCGTAACTTCATTAAGGTAATTAAAAGTCAGCAACCTCATACCGATGAGATGTCCAGTTCATTGAGCTAAGGTTAGAGCTAGCAGGCAGCTATGGCTTATATCCACTAGCCCTCAAATTGGCCAAACCATTAATAATGCATGACTTTAAACCAAATACAGTTTAACTGGAGATCTTATAGAGAAATTTAAAAAGTATGACCCTCCCTACAGTTGTAATGAGCGAGGAGGGGACATTAGCCAAAAAGTTTTTGTCCCAGACTGTAAACATGTTTGTCTGCTGTCAAGTTGGGTGCTTTAACTGTATATAAACGCTTTTAATCAGGTGGCCATTTAAGGCGAATGACTGCAGTTATTGGTCAGACCTGGAAACATTAAGTTCTGTCACCACCTTTACAAACTGAGCAGCTGAGGTTTATGCTTTTCATTGTTTACTTGCTAAGTTTATGGGTCTAGGTAGCTTCAAGTTGATCCGAAATGACAGTAAACTGACATGTGTAGAAGGCTACAGCTTATTTCTTTTTTTCTTCAGCTTCAGGTCATAAATGAAATTTATTAATGTCACATCCATGTCATGGTTTCTTGCACCAGATCATCCTCAGCTTCTTTTTCCACCATCCTTCCTTCTCTGAGTCGCTACAGTCGTTATGTGGCTCTGCTGGACCTCGACCAGAGGACGCTGCGGTGCCCGTCTTACTCTGGTTCTCTTCTCAGCAGACTGGCCAATCCTCACACTGGTATCACCCGGGGCATCACCTACCTGCAGCATCTGGAGAGCTGCCTTGCTGCGCTGGTCAATCACGTACTGGTGCACACTTTTATACCTCTTTTTAAAAATCTATGCGTTGCTAAAGAGAAGGGTAACACAGAAGAGGATTCCTGGTGTGAACGAGGTGTGAGCGAATGTGATTTGAGAGTGATGAGCTATCTGTCTCATCTCATTAAACAGCGGTATGCGGGACGTGGACCTCCAGTGTTAAGATTTGCTTACAGCTCAGTGCAAATGCACAGAAACACAATGACATCATAGGCGTCCAGACGGAGAAAAAGAAACCCTGAATGTTTAGATGTTTCTCTAATTTTTAGGTTTGATCAACTGCTGCTGTGAACATTTCGGTACAAAAAAAATGTTTTTATGTGCAGTGTTAAATATAGATTTAGGTCACATCGTTGCACTAGTGCCTCACTTGGCACCAAAACCCTTCCACATGCTGGCAGCCTTATCACTTAATGACACATGAACTTGTAATTTAAGAAAACTGAGCCTTATCTGAACACTGTGCAATGTAAGCAAGCCTGTAACCTCTATAGAGTACTGTTTACTATAGAGTACAGCAGGACATCCACATGACATGTAGGTCCATTACATCATTACTTTGTAAAAACCTGTCACCCTGCCTTTAGCATGTCTGATAGTCACAAATAACTGGCAGCCTATAATTATTCTACGACTATTAATGACAATGCGGCCCATGCAGTAAACCTGCAGGTCTGTTGGATGTCAATGGGTTCTTGCTAAAGGTTAAACAGAAAGATCAGTACCATTTTGTTTGAACAGACAGGTAGTGCATTACATTGAATCACCCATCACCAAAATCTCAAGTGAAGCATTGGTGGAGAAGTGTGCACTGTTTTGTAAAAGCTGTGTGTGGTGTAAAGGTATGTGTACTTTTAAAGCACTTTACAACTGAGTACTCGGGTGCTTTTTACTGCAAGCCTCATTCAAACAAGCGCATTTTTCTATACTGGAGCCTTGTCACACAATTGCACAAACACTGAGGGATGCAGCAGGGGCAAATGTTTAGTATCTTGCCCAAGGATATTTGATGTGCAGGCTGGAGAAGCCAGGGAGTGAACTGATCACTAATGTTTCTTGGCTGAATTGATAATGGATTTATAGTGTTGGCATTATTATGCCAAAATGGTTAGCTTGCATGAACACCAGATAATTACCTGTTTTTATCCCTCGATTATGAATTTGTAGGATTTTTTTTTTCCTTTTTCAAATTAAGCAGAAACAGTCCATAGCACTTACAAATTTGTTTTGTTTTTTTTGTTTGTTTTTTTTAAATTGATATGGTTCAGGTACCTCTTTTCCACTGTGGGCGCAGATTCAATTCTGCACCAGGAACCACGGATTTCCTTAGAATTAAAAAAAAAAATAACGTTTTTGTAAAAAAATCCTTACTTTTGTCTATAAAAGTACACATTACACCATCAGTTACTGTGGTAACTAGAACTCCATAAAAGCCCGTTAATCCAACCGGGATTTTTTTTTTTTTTTTGTATACAGCACACGATTTGAAACAATAAAGTGCCTTTATAAAATGACAGAGCAACAACTGTTGTTTATCTTGCTGTGGAGACAATAAAATCATTTTGTATTCAAGCAGTGATTCAGCAATCTAATGCATAAAACTGTCTTTTTATTTATAACTGTAACATTAACATTTTACGAACATTAAAAAGGTGAATCAATATCAAGTCTCTTGTCATCAGATGGTGAGTAGTAGGGTTGATCTGATATCCTCGTGTTGGTGTTGTTCCCAGACCATCATGAAAATGTTGTTCCAGGATCAACATTGCAAGTGACCAATCAGAATGTTGTGACGTCATACTTTTGCGACTTCGGGAAAAAACCGCGTAAAACAAAAAACTGTACTTAAGCTGCGAGAAACCGCCTCTGTCCGCCGATCAACGGACCCTGACCGTAACCCTTTAATAAACAGTAAGCAGAATTGATATTGTCCTTGCAACATTGGAATTTCATAAATGCACGAATGGCTTGGCGCGCAAAAGAATAACGTCACAACAATGTGATTGGTCACTTGCAATGTTGAACCTGGAACAACATTTTCATGATGGTCTGGGAACAACACCAACACGAGGATATCAGATCATCCGAGTAGTAGTGCCAGTGTGGGCGCAGCTGCACCAGGAACCACGGATTTCCTTAGAATTAAAAAATTATAACGTTTTTGTAAAAAAATCCTTACTTTTGTCTATAAAAGTACACATTACACCATCAGTTACTGTGGTAACTAGAACTCCATAAAAGCCCGTTAATCCAACAGTGTTTTTTTTTTTTGTATACAGCACACGATTTGAAACAAAGTGCCGTTATAAAATGACAGAGCAACAACATCCTTCTCTCTGACACTTTTGCTGTGGAGACAATAAAATCATTTTATATTCAAGCAGCGATTCAGCAATCTAATGCATAAAACTGTCTTTTTATTTATAACTGTAACATTAACATTTATGAACATTAAAAAGGTGAATCAATATCAAGTCTCTTGTCATCAGATGGTGAATAACAGAAGTATGTGCATTGTACCAACATGAGCTGGTGTGAGGACGCAGGTACAGTCGGGCATCTGTAAGACGCTGGCGACTCTCCGCAGTATTTAAACCTTTGTGGAAGGCAACAGTGCTGTAAACAGTGTTTAAGACTTCTGTAGCTCTGCAGGGGGTAAGTATGTGCAATCAGGATGCACTGGAACAAGAAGAAAAGTAATGACAATGAGATTCAGTCAGACACACGTGCAGTGCTGAAATTATCACATGGCTGTTAGAATTTAAAAAAAAAAAAAAAAAAATCCTTTATCAGACAATATTTCATAGTTAAAAAGTCCTTGCTTGTCCCACTTGTGCTGAGGTAATGTATGAGTCGGCATAAATATGTAGCTCTAACGCTTTTAGAGCCTCTCTTCCCTCCGTCGCAGACACTTAACGCACCTGCTGCATCCACAAAGCAACTTGCATTGTGGAGGAACCGCACACACACTCTTCACCCTGCTGCCTTCTGGCAAGAGGTACTGGAGTATTCAGGCCCTCACTGCCAGACTGTGAGACAGTTTCTTCCCAAGCTGTTAGACTCCTGAACACTCAGTAACTGGACTGACACACATGCATACCTTCATACACGTCAATACCAAGCACTTATCTGCAGAATCACACACATTCATACACCAAGTTACTTTTTGCACATTTCTATTGCACTGTTGTGTCTGTATCGTTCTGTCTCTTGTTGCACTGTCTTTGTTTTTGCACACTGCACTTTATGTAGTCCTGTGTTGATTATCTGTTCTATGTCATATGTAGCACCACGGTCTTGGAGGAACGTTGTCTCGTCTCATTGAGTACTGCACATGGTTGGAATGACAATAAAGCCACTTGACATCACACTCCATTTTTATATTTACATTTAACGCACACAAACTTTTTTGGGGAACTGGGATTGTATTAAATCAAAGCTTTTCTGTTTCTGGAAGTTAATTTGATTAGCTAAAGGATGCTGAGATTTGTAGTGGTTTATCTCAAGACTTGTTCACATACCTGCTGTTTTCCCTCTCCTGTGCAATCGCCTGAAAGAATCTTTTCAGATGTTCTTCACTGGAGGAAAAACTTTCACAAAGCCACCTAAAGGCCCATGAATTCTCCTGCAACACAAGAAAGCTGATTAAACAACAAACAACAGCACAGCCCCCGAGAATTCAAAGTGTGAAATTATAGAATCTTTTCAGTCAATAGTGACCCCAAACAAACAGACAAAGCATACAATTTTAAAGTTGTGGTGTCATATGTTTAACTGCGAGTAACACTCTCACCTAAGAGAAAGCATCCTGCATCCTAAGTGTGAAAATGTCAGAAGAAAGACTTCTGTGAACAGCTGGAAACTACACACTAAACTCCAGCTGCTTTTATTAATTTGGAGAGTTATTTATCCATTACTGGTGTGTTAATCTGACCTGTCACAGGTGGTTTCCATCACAGATGAGACTTGAGTGAAGAGCTGGATCTTAAACATTTCTTTAGAGAGCAGCTACAAAATTGTAGATCAAAGTAAGAGTACTGACAGGGACTAGAAAGAGAGAGCATATTTCTCCTGTTTTGGCTTCCCTTCATTGGCTTCCTGTTAAATCCAGAATTTAATTCAAAATCCTGCTCCTCACATACAAGGTCTTAAATAATCAGGCCCCATCTTATCTTAATGACCTTGTAGTACCATATCACCCTATTAGAGCACTTCGCTCTCGCTCTGCAGGCCTACTTGTTGTTCCTAGAGTATTTAAAAGTAGAATGGGAGGGAGAGCCTTCAGTTTTCAGGCCCCTCTTCTGTGGAACCAGCTTCCAGTTTGGATTCGGGAGACAGAATTAACTGAGGGAAAACAGTGTGTGGTTCCAATAGCCGAAGACATGTGGATTTTATGACTCTTCCACAGTGTGTCTTTTGTTTTGTTCCCCCCCCCCCCCCCCCAAGTCTTAAAAGGTAGGTTTTCCTCCCCACTGTTACCAGTTGGTTGGGTCATCTGTATTACCTTCCAATAAATCATAGCAGGAGGTGACTATTCCTGTGATTTGGTGCTATATAAATAAAAAATGACCTGTAATCAATTTGAGAAGAGTGAGGCTGAGAGTGATTCTCTAAAACAAGCTTTTCCATGTTTCTTTATACTGTACTTGTCTTATTTGTTATGCACGTCTGTTGTTTTGTAATTTGAGGGAGGGGGGGAAGGAAAAAAAGGAAGGCCATCCAGTGCCAAATGAAAAGATGCAGATCCATCCGCTGTGGCGACGCCTTGGGAAATAAGGGAGCCGCGAAAAGTACCTTTAATTATTTCTTTAGCGAGACAAAGATGCAAGAGACACTCAAACTGTCATAGTTACACAAAATTATAGCACCGTTATTGTTGCGTGTGCCAATAGAGCCCTTTACATGATATAGCTTAAGTATGTGAAAGCACAAACAGTGGCGTGGCGTCTATGGAAGGAAAGCAAGAGTTGGCTACCTGAAAGGTGTTGAGCACAGGTAGGATCGGATACAAAACGGAATCGAGGATTCTTTGGCTCAAAGCTTCCGTCACCAACAGGAGCAAGGCCTGATCTGGATACACCTGCGAACACATTGGACTGTTTAGTTCTCGCAAATTCTAAACACTGAAGTGTAAGTGTTAATGCACTGACCTCATGCAAGGATCGTGGGATCTGCATATTGGAGCCCTTCTGATCAAGCAATATCCCTTTCACAACATCCCGCGCTTCCTTCATCATTCAGACATCGAGGAGACAAAATACAGAATGAAACAAAGCAGAGAAACATGGAGAAAGCTGCAAGTCTAACTCTAACAATCAAGAAGTACACACCTGCAGAAACTGCATACTGGGCATGGGTAAAGCAGTGAGTGAACCGCAAGGCTTGTTGACAATCGAGAGCAAACTGGTCCAACACCGAGACTGGATCAGAGGAGTATTAGACATGCAGTCAGACATGGGACATACTAGTCAAGGTTTTAACAAGTATAAAATGTACCTAAACCAAGAAATAAAGATGGCAGATATCTAGAGACAAAAACATTTTTCAGACTTGAATGAGGAGCTTTTAACTTACATCAGCATATACAGCACTGCAGCATCCCTGAGCCCTGAGAGCAAACCTCACCAGCTCATGACGTTTCAGCGGCACAGCATCTACACACAGAGGAATCAGATTTATTATCAATCCTTGTTTTATACTAAATCTTATCCTGAAGCTACGTTTACACTGCAAACCTCATTGCTTCATTTGGATATTTTGCGTTGATTTTTTTTGTTGAACTGTTCATATTAATGATGCGATTGTGTGGCCAAAATCAGATTCCCATGTGACCTGATTCATATGCTCTTGTTACTGTTCTTACAGCAACAAAGACTTCTCACACAGGAGGCGGTCATACAGAAGCAAGCACAGAGGTCACAGTTAGTATAACTTTAAAGGGCTGTAGCTGCAATCACATGACATTATTGTGCATGTGACATCTCTATTGAGGTGTATGTGGATGCACAGTTGAAGCAGGAATGTGGTGGAGTGATGACATGAATGGCTTCAGTAATGCACTTTCAACTGAAAATTTCGTGATTACAGTAACACTAAGAAAAATCAGACACAAGCACAAACTGACTTGGGTCACTTCTGAACTTGGTACAAACCCACCCCCCCCCAAAAAAAACAAAACATCTCTGCTGGACCTTCAATAGACTCCCACGCTGCACCAGCACAGCAGAGCTCTCCCGGTTTACTGACTGGTGTCAGCTTTGGTGCAGTCGCTGTTTCAAAGACTTTGAGATAAAAGAGGAAGAGGTCCGGAGTAAAGTGGGAAGCGGGAGCATTCACCGAGGGGAACAAACTTGTGAGAGCTGATGAAAAGTCTCCAGCCATGCACATGAAGTAGGGGATGAGGTCTTGTATCTGCTGATACCTGACAGAGAAACAAATCCAATGCAGCAAGTCAGCAACATGTCACTGCTGGTGTCTAAATATTTAAACGTTTGATTTGAGATTTTAGTTTCTCTATAGATGGTAACTGCAGATTGACAGTCATTTCTGAACCTATATTTAACGAATTAATGAACTCCAGATGGGGTTTTAAACTATGAAATATGGAAGAGCTACAGTTTTCCCCTTTTTCAATTAAAAATGTATTATCCATCCTAGACTGGAAGAAGAAGATTGAAAATGTGAAGCAAGTGCAGAAGCGCCTCAAACCTCCCCTCTTCCTAATGGCCGTGGCGTGGGGGTGATCGGCTTATAGTTTTTACTTTGTAAATGTAGAACAAAACACGTTACACCTACGACACTGATATCCTGATCCAGGAAACTGTCTCACTCTCGCCTGCACCTGGATCAAGGATTTTCTTACAAAGTGCCGACAAATAGTCAAGCCTGGTCCTCACCTCACCCCCAAAACACCACTCAGTGCTGGTTATGTTTTTAAATCATGTACTGACATGACAATAACACAAAATGCACTTTGCTGGAAAGAAAAACAGAGGAACCTGTGCATGTACTCACTGTGCAGTGTTGTCTGTCTGGACGACTCGTAGATATCGACACAGCTCTCTGTACCTGCAGACAGAAACAACACAGTTAGACAGCTGTCTACACACAGCAAAGTGAATGAGTTCACGTATACAAACCTGCGCTGATGCTGCAGTAGCTCCGTCCTCAGCAGAATCACAGAAATCTGTTCAGCCAGGACGTCTTTCTTGCCTTTGTCCTTACGCACGCCTGACACGTTCTGTCCCTTCATCACAGACACGAGCAGGACGTCGTTCCAGGGGCGAACACACAGGCTGGAGCACACAAACATCAAGTTATAGCAACAACATATACATGTAACAGGTAACCCTGGAGGTTAAAGGGCGAGCATACCTGTTTCTCATGTTCCTCAGCTCAGCTGGGAAATGCAGTTTCTTGCAAAACTCCTGTAGTTTGTTAATGAAGTCTGGAGTAAAATTAGCCATCACCATCTGTCTCTGTACCAATGCTATTACCCTGGTAAGCACACACAAACACAAGTAGAAGATGAATATCCAGGTGAATGAGCTACAGGTATAACACAAGAAGTCAACGTGCATGCATTTACCTCTGCAGTAACATCGTTTTAGCTGTATCAACATTAGCCATTGGAGAAGCAAAGATGAAACCCCTGTAAATGGAATAAAAAAATATTGAAAAACATTTGAAAATTAAGAAAAAAAGGAATGTGTGTAGAAGCGGAAATGCTGCAGTGAGTACCCTGAGAAATGGAAATGTCTAATAAAGTCCTCAGCAGCCCCCAGACTCATGATGACTGCCGCTCTGCTGTCCTGTTGATCTGCCTGGTTCAGGAACGAGGACACAAACTCAAACACCGGTGAGTAACTGGAACAAACACAACAAAAAAACAAAGGAAAGTTAAAGAGACGTCTTAATATACAAGTGTGTGGACTCGTTCCAGCACTGCACTCCTAAAATTAACAGCTGACCTCACTGAAGCGTTACGTCAGACTTTTTCAACTCGGTTTTCCTGGGTCTTTTCACGTGTGTTATGAATAAATCTTCTTTTTTACAGTACCGGTACTAGTTTTATTTTGTTGCATTTATCCGCGACACCTTAAAGGCCGGTCCGTGAAAATATTGTTGGGCATGAACCGGTCCGTGGCGGAAAAAAGGTTGGGGACCGCTGGTTTAGAGGAGAAGTCAGTAATGCATCAACAGAACAAGCAATAAATAAAGAAATACTTTTAAAACAAATAATTAAATCAAAAATATAAAATCGCAGATTTACAACCAGGCAGTCCTATGAAAAAAAACTGAAGCTTTTATAACACTATCTCCAAATACGTCACTAAAAGCAAAGAAAAGTGTGCACCCTTTCTCCAAGAATGGCTGATGTTAAGGCATCAGCTGTGTTAAACAATATTGGTCACCAGGACTCAGGGAACCAAAATGACCTCAGATGGTCTAAAGGGACATGTTTTTGAGGTGAGCCTTGGTGATCTGTAGGATGAATAGCTGGTCTTTCCACAGGTTTAAGCTCATTACTGGGAATGTTCAAGGCAAAAAATTGTCACAGCAACTTCCATGGACCTGATCCGTAACAAGATATGGCAGACTTGCCCCCCCCCAGACTTGCCCCCTTCCTGAGCTCTGTTTTGCTGCAGGTTTCTCCTGCAGTGTGAGTTTTTCCCTTCACACTGTCACCAAGTACTTGGCTCGAGAGGGGTCGGCTAACTGTAGGATCTTCACCTTACAATCCAAATCACTGTGAGGCACTTGTTGATGTAATTTGACACTATATAACTAAAGTTTATTGAATTGACCACAATTCAAGCCCAAGTGAATATAAAGACCACTGATGGCTACTTTCTTCTTCTTTTTTGTGTGGGTTTCACAAAAAACTGTACCAACCAGATTAGAAAGACCTCCTACACCTGATGGAGCTCATGACATGTGATGCTCTGACCAATGACCAGAAGGAAGTGCTGAACAAGGTGATCCACGACAGTGGTTCACACTTCAATGTTGGCCTTCTGTCAAATGTCTAAATAATTATACAAAGTTATTGTGAACTGGACTGTACATCAAAGCAGAGCATTAAGTGATTTACGAGCCAGCTGCTTGATGTATACCTGCAAGCTCAAGAAGCTTAAAAAGCCTTAAAAAGTCTGACTTGGGGAAAGTGATGAAGTTCCATGTTGAAGGTGGTGGCGGCAGTGCAGCAAAGGCAGAGGGTAGAGACAGCGGACAGCTATGACCGTGCCCATCCCGTAGACAGTGTAAAAACACTGACCTGAATAATCAATGTAAATGCTCCACATATTTATAGACATATTGGGAATCTCTTACAGCTATGGATTTATAATTGGTCCAGATGTGGCTCCTAATCATTGCAATATAGAAATCAAAATCTGAGTGTTATGAAACATACTTGTAGATGAAGCCTTGTTGGTTCTCTTGGCTCAGACCATAGTCCTTTAGTGCCTCGCCTTTCATGTAGGACGAGTAGAGCGCAGAGAGCTCTTGTCTGAACTGCTGCAGCAACGTCGCTGGACATGAAGTGAAAATAAATAAATACATTAGTAAGATATATTTAAAGTACAGTACAAGAGGTTCATCTCGGGTGTCTCCTCGCATGAATTTGTTGTTTGCACCTGCTTGTCGGAGGTGCGAGTCCATTTCTGACAGGGTGAGGTTGAAAGCAGTCAGTCCTCCCAGCAGCTTATGGTTTCTGAGGTTGCTCCAGAAGGCGCTCCTCTTGTGGCTGTTGCAGTGACAAATGCCGCTCACGCACCACATTTCACACTGAAAAACCAGCGAGAAAAGCACATCAATCACTATTTTGTAAGAGACCTCCCCATGACTTCAAGGACCTGCTGGAGACATAGGGATGTAAAACTTCACTGACATAAGCTGGTGCTTGTTCATGAAGAGCTCTAAAAATCAAAACCTGAATTTTTTTAATCGACTCTGAATTTAATCTGGAGTCAGTGCAGCTGGGTCAGCAACAGCGTGCCATGAGAGCTCTTGGAAGACTTAGCACTCTGACCAACCTTCAGACATTCCAGGAAGTTGTGTTTACTTAGACAACAATGAATTACAGCAATCCAGGGGTAAAGAAATAAATGCATAAATAACAATCTCCAGGTCAGAGTGCGACACAATGGGACTTGACAATATGTCTTTAGTGATAAAAACAAGTGTGAACCACAGATCAGACATGAACACTCAAAGTGATGTTCATGTCAAATCCTGATAGAAATTTAGCAAACAAGGCAAGGCGACCAAGAGCTTCTATTTCCTTAGGCAAAAATAAGTCAGGGGCATAAACAAGGACTTCCTCATTAAATTGGAGAAAGCTGTTTGCCATCCAACTCTTCATAGACCTATTCAGGATCTGTAGCTTAAAAAGAGAGATGTATAACTGAAGGTCATCAGCATAGCAGATAGCAGCGATGACAGTCATGTTGTTAAAGGTCCCCAAAATGTGCTGAAGAGGGAGCAGATACAATGGAAACAATAAGAGCCCAGTACAGAACCTTATGGCACACCACAAGTAAGAGAAGTGGAAGAGGACCTGTATTCAAAATTAGCTTAAAATGAGCTGATAACACTACAAAAAAATCTTTAATTCTTTATTTCCCCCCATACTGTTTCTTGATACAGTGTTATTAAAAAACAAAACAAAAAACAAAGTATGCATTTATTTAATTTTTGAGTAGGCAAGAGCAAAAATAAGCAAAAAAAACAGATGAATACAGTTTAGTGAACCCTCCAAACTGCTGGTCAGAAACATTTTGTCCTGTTAACATTAACACCTACCAATGATGCCAGCTTATCGCAGATGTAGCAGAAGCACTGATCACAAATGAGCTGGTTACTGTCTACTGGCATGTTAGTCTCCAACTCTGTAGGCCTGAGCGTGCCAAAGAAAAGCAGTGTGAGCACCTGACACAGTAAGACGGGGGTAAAGAGCACTGATGGTCATTTCAAAGTGTATCTCACGTAAAAGGGTGTATGGGACAGTCGTAGCGAGCATGAGGTAGCACATCAGCGTGGCGGGAGAAGGTCACGACCAGGTCTTCCTCCAGAGTGCTGGGAGAGGACACGCAGTCTGGAACACAGAGGCTGTTAGTGATTAGTCATAAGATCATCCACAAACACATGGAGCAAACAAAATAAAACCGCTGTCACCTTTTTCCTTCACATCCACCACCTCCACGATGAGGCAGGACATGTCTCTGTCATCCTTATGATCATCGTCATCATCACTACTCAGGATGATTATATCTCCACTGTCTGCTGGCGTGCACATCAGAAATACCTGGTTAAAAAAAGAAGAAGAAAGAAACAGAAAAAGGAAAACCAACCATCAGTTAGTTCACAGATGCAGACCTGCAGTATGAAATGCGTGCATGAATGTAGACTTAACCCTGCAGTCATGCACCAAGGCTGCTAGCCCACAGGCTCAGCTGTGTGCTTTGTTGTGAATTTCTAAACTTTAGAGGTCATACTTTCTCAACAACACTGTGTTATTCTGCAGCATGAACTGTTCCAGCCAGGCCTAACAAAGGGACAGTACGGTTTTCTTACTTTTAAGAGGACAGTTATTTATTTTTACAACTTTAGAAACGCGTAGAAAAAAAAGTCGACCTCGCGCTTTATTAGCTGCAGGCGAACGTGTAACGTAAACCACATAAATGACCGCGTCGGTACCGTAAACCATAGTTTTCTTACCTTGTTCTGTTTTACTGTTTGTGTCTAAACCGAAGTACGCTTTCCTTCGCGCCTGGCGACTGAAATTTCTGCGTCACCGGATGTGATGGCGTCGCTTCCTCTGCTGCTGTTTCTTTCTTCTGTTTTTTGCGGCTGTGTAACAGCTTCGAGTTGCATTACCGCCGCCTCCCGCATAGAAGAGAGAAAACAGTCTAATTAAGGTGAAAATCATCATCTTGTTAATACATTGCTCCTAAAAATGAAGGGAACACTTGGTCACTCGGTCGAGTCTCTTCAACTTTGTCAGTTAGGAAGTAGAAAGCATGTAAGCCACTTCTTCAGGTTAACATCAGTGTTAAGCCTGGGTTTGAGGTATGAGCTCACCACCTTCTGACCAATCAAATGTTCGTCTTCCCTCCTGTCCGACCTCCATGCTCGGACGGGACCATGTTTAGATCCAGTTTTTCTATGTATTCTTTACTTCCTCTCTGACAGTCAAACATCACTGAAGATAACATGTATTAAATTAAATACTCAATAATAATCTGTCAGATTTTTACCAGAATTGTGATATTGGTAAATCTGTTTACTAACACTTTCCTTCCTGGGATCAAATAGACCTTAATGATATATTCAAAACACATTCATTAAACACTTTTAATACACAGCTACTGCACTCTGTCCTCTCATGGCAGGTTACTTTCAGTATGCATAAATTATGTGATTTATCAGATGCTGCCAGCATCAATACAGGGAGTGCAGAATTATTAGGCAAGTTGTATTTTTGAGGAATAATGTTATTATTGAACAACAACCATGTTCTCAATGAACCCAAAAAACTCATTAATATCAAAGCTGAATGTTTTTGGAAGTAGTTTTTAGTTTGTTTTTAGTTTCAGCTATTTTAGGGGGATATCTGTGTGTGCAGGTGACTATTACTGTGCATAATTATTAGGCAACTCAACAAAAAACAAATATATACCCATTTCAATTATTTATTTTTACCAGTGAAACCAATATAACATCTCCACATTCACAAATATACATTTCTGACATTCAAAAACAAAACAAAAACAAATCAGCGACCAATATAGCCACCTTTCTTTGCAAGGACACTCAAAAGCCTGCCATCCATGGATTCTGTCAGTGTTTTGATCTGTTCACCATCAACATTGCGTGCAGCAGCAACCACAGCCTCCCAGACACTGTTCAGAGAGGTGTACTGTTTTCCCTCCTTGTAAATCTCACATTTGATGATGGACCACAGGTTCTCAATGGGGTTCAGATCAGGTGAACAAGGAGGCCATGTCATTAGTTTTTCTTCTTTTATACCCTTTCTTGCCAGCCACGCTGTGGAGTACTTGGACGTGTGTGATGGAGCATTGTCCTGCATGAAAATCATGTTTTTCTTGAAGGATGCGGACTTCTTCCTGTACCACTGCTTGAAGAAGGTGTCTTCCAGAAACTGGCAGTAGGACTGGGAGTTGAGCTTGACTCCATCCTCAACCCGAAAAGGCCCCACAAGCTCATCTTTGATGATACCAGCCCAAACCAGTACTCCACCTCCACCTTGCTGGCGTCTGAGTCGGACTGGAGCTCTCTGCCCTTTACCAATCCAGCCACGGGCCCATCCATCTGGCCCATCAAGACTCACTCTCATTTCATCAGTCCATAAAACCTTAGAAAAACCAGTCTTGAGATATTTCTTGGCCCAGTCTTGACGTTTCAGCTTGTGTGTCTTGTTCAGTGGTGGTCGTCTTTCAGCCTTTCTTACCTTGGCCATGTCTCTGAGTATTGCACACCTTGTGCTTTTGGGCACTCCAGTGATGTTGCAGCTCTGAAATATGGCCAAACTGGTGGCAAGTGGCATCTTGGCAGCTGCACGCTTGACTTTTCTCAGTTCATGGGCAGTTATTTGGCGCCTTGGTTTTTCCACACGCTTCTTGAGACCCTGTTGACTATTTTGAATGAAACGCTTGATTGTTCGATGATCACGCTTCAGAAGCTTTGCAATTTTGAGACCGCTGCATCCCTCTGCAAGATATCTCACTATTTTTGACTTTTCTGAGCCTGTCAAGTCCTTCTTTTGACCCATTTTGCCAAAGGAAAGGACGTTGCCTAATAATTATGCACACCTGATATAGGGTGTTGATGTCATTAGACCACACCCCTTCTCATTACAGAGATGCACATCACCTAATATGCTTAATTGGTAGTAGGCTTTTGAGCCTATACAGCTTGGAGTAAGACAACATGCATGAAGAGGATGATGTGGACAAACTACTCATTTGCCTAATAATTCTGCACTCCCCGTATACAGCCCACACACTGAGCCAGACACCTCTCCTCCTCTGTGCTTCGGTCTCGTCCAGCAGTCAGCATGGGAGGAAGGTTGAAACTGAACGGAAATATAAGCCATTTCTGCAGAATCAGTCTCAAGCAAATCCACAGGAGATCAAACTGAATCCATTAAAACACAAAGTAGTACAGTCCTGTACTGATTAAAGGTTTGAGTGGGCTGAAGCAGCGAGTCTGGGAACAGCTGCTTTAGAAATCAGAAATGCGTTTGCCTCTTATTGCAAGATGATTTATCTTCAGCTCTGGGTCATCAGGTTCACGCTTACTGTTCGTTTGGATAAAAGTTGACTTTGAAAATGAACTGAGCAAACCTGACATTTAACAAAGGCCCTCAACTTGCTTACAAATGCAGGTAATCCTCACACCAAACAACGTTATGAAACTGCTGTTTGTTTATTGAAACGCTGATCAATATTAATACTCAGTTAACCCGAAATCCACAAATTTTATGACCAGTGTGGGTCACTGAAAGCCAATGGGTTGGTTGGGTACCTTTAAAATGACAGTATAACTGAAAAGATGGAGATGAAGAAGTTTTATTTTTCAATAAACAAGCCCAAAAACTTGAAACTGGAACATAAATTACAATGACATCACTGTTTTTCAAGAATAACGCAACCACATGAGCCACTATTTTGATCCAAGTCCATCCAGGGTTATAAAGTTTATTACAGAACAAGCAGCAGGTAAAAGAGTGGTCGTGATGATCTCCTGGAGTTCAGTCATACAGTGGACGTGCTGCTGCTCTTCCTGTCCCTGTTGCGAGTATGACACCTCCTGGCTGCTGCTCTGTGGTTCCTCTGGGCCTCCATCAGCCCATCTGCAGCCTCTGTTCTCAGCTCTGCAGCATCTGTCTGGGACTGCAGCGCTCCCTGCTCCTCCTCAGCGCTCTGAGCAGGCATGTGCTTGAGCCACTGCTGGTAGTAACCACGGAAACCGTCAATTTGGACCAGATAGTTGTTTCTGGATTTGTACTGGGATAGAGAGAGGGGAGAGGGTGCCAAAAAGTGAGGGGACCAGAGTGAAAGGAGAAATGTGAGTCATACAGTCACCTTCCAAGTTGGATCTTTGTTGTGCCACGAAATGAGAAGAAGTTGTCTGTTTACAGACTGCACTGAAGTCAGTAAACAGAGAGGCATTAAGATTGACAGCATACACACTTCAATTAGAGCAAAATAGTTTACAGTGTTTTTTATTCCCGTGTTTCCAATTTAGATTTTACTTGACTGGTCTGCCTGTGTATTTTAACATTGGCTGGACTTGCAACTTGCCTGCTTTGGACTGCAGCCAGTAATAATTGTTCTGCTCTGCAGCCTCAGTGAGCTTGGCACCAGCTGAAGTCTGTGATAAGAGACTCACTGGAGAGGCAGCTAATTATATCAAATCAAATCAAATCACTTTTATTGTCACATCACATGTGCAGGTACATTGGTACAGCACATGTGAGTGAAATTCTTGTGTGCGAGCTTCACAAGCAACAGAGTTGTGCACTCTGTGTTATATGGCACTTATTTGTGAATTAGAAAAAAAAAACTTATAAAGGAATATCCTAGCAATTATTTGAAAAGAGCATATGCCTTCTCTAAATATGTGGGAAACACTCATGTACCAATCATTACAGATGTGCTCAGTATAGATGGGTGCATGCTGACCTGGTTATAGTTGGGAGGATATTGTGCAGCAAACTCCAGCTGTCTGATGATGACCTCATTAGGCCAGACTTTCATGTCACTCATGGTTTTAAGGATTGTTCTTAGGTAGACGTAATCCAGTTTGCGACTCGCTCGGCCAATCAGAGCAGAGAACACGTGGACGTTAGGCCTCAGTCCTGCTTCCTGAGAAAAAACGCATAGAGCAAAGTTAACTAAGATGCACAAGCACCTAAACCCTGCATTCCTTCTACCGACCAGCAGGGGGCGAGTTCTGCACTAACAATGCCAGAGACAGAATTCAGGTCAATAAACAGCCAAATTTAGTGTAATAACATATGCTTTGTCACCTCTATGCCTTCCAGCAACTGAAGGCCGTCTTTCTGCTGGTCACAGGCTAATGCAAGGCACCCAAATGTCTGCAGATCCACATTTACATTGCGCTGTCTCATTACACTCAGCACAGCCTGAAAAGTGAAAGAAGTGTGTGAAAAACAGCACGCACAGTTTAAACATTTCTAACTCCAATTTTGTTAACGTTTACCCAAGTTTAAAATTTGTGTTCCTTCCTCCTCCAGATTTACAGATACCAGATAGACAACAGTTTTTCTGAGGACTATTTCTCCTAAGAAGTTGCTCCAGGATGGGCGTCACAAACAAAAACAACACACACACACACACACACACACACACACACACACACACACACACACACACACACACACACACACCTTTGCCTCGTCCAAGTCCCCGGCTCGCGCTGATCTGTGAATCACAGAGTTGAAGAACGCGACATCAAGCTTCACTTGATGCCGTTTGGCGACCTTCAACAACACCTGCAGAGACTGGTAGCCTGGCTCCATCGTGTCGGCCAGTAGGGTCAGAGTCCTGAGGTTTGGACTGAGTGCGTTAGCTTCCATCCTCTCTAGAAAACCTTTAGCTCCACCGATGAGGGCGAGCCTGTCTGACATTTTATCTACAGTGCCAAGGGAGACCACAGCACCTCTTTTACCCTCAAAAAGTTCTAGTAGGTTAGGAGCAGAGGAGTTGGCGACTAACTCTCCGGGTAATTGGGCATTTACTGTTTGCCTGACCGGTATCAGATGGGCCGAGTCATGTCTGAGTCGCGTCTCACTGCTGTCTTCCTTCTGCTCAGGCTGGATAAATAACCGTCTCTCAAGTAGGTCGATGTCTATCACAGCCTTGCACCTGGACTCCGACACATCCTTGCTCCCTTTCTGACCCTCACAGTCAGTCCCCAGCAGAAGAGCAGTGGCCAAGGCAGGATCGCCAAGTCCACAATCTCTGGCAGTTCTCAGGAGCAGGGTATAGTTGTGCGAGTCAGGACGAATCCCTGACTGCAGCATCTGGCGCCACACCTGAAATGAACATTACGAAGGAGCTCATTTGTGTATCAAGTATCAATATTGTTTAATGACCACCTGATGTATCATTATCAGATTTTTAAGATCAACGAGAGCTGGCATTGGTTGGGCTATTTTAAAGTTTACTCCTAAAAACATCCCACACTTAAGTATTACGTACCTGTAACGCCAGCCTGAATCCTGCCTCTTTGTCCTTCAAGCAGCCCATCAGCAGGTAGTGAAATGTCTCCTGAGTTACAGCATGACCATTCTCCAGCATCTCCTACAAAATGCACACAAACCCAGAATAAGACACAATTTGGTGACAATGGATGAGCTTTCTCCCTTATAAACATGCAGCTGTGTGTCCTACCCTGAGCGTATAAATGCAGGCCTGAAGGTGGTTGGTGACGGCGTGCGCCTTCAGAAGAGCGTGGTACGTGATTGTGCTGAGAGGGTAGTTTTTGCGACGGAGCTCTTGCTCTAGCTTCAGCGCTTGCTGCAGGCCAGCTTGTTTTGAAGGCGACTCGGCGCAGGCGTTGAAGAGCGCCGTGTAGGTTGCATCGTTAGCAGTGAGACCACGCTTCTTCATCTAGGAGAGAAAATAAATAAATAAACAAATAATTACAGAGAGGGTTTCTGACTGTGTATAACGATCTGTCAGAATAAAGGACAAGAATGAATAACACACTTAAATATTAAAAAAAAAAACATCTACAATGAAACTAAACTGATTGTGAAAGCTGGCTCTTCTATGGCATTAGTGGACTAAAGCAGTCCCCAAGTTTTTAACCCCTCTGAATTTGAAATAAGACTTATATTTATTTTAACACACAAACACATAGGAGTCTCGCATCAGTGTCTGAAGCTTTAAAAATACTAGAATCTGTTCTTTGATTATAGCCAATCTCCACAGTTTTCCTGACACAAATCTGGAGGATGGAGGGATTGGCAGCCTGCAGCATTTAAAGTAATGTTTCTCATTAAATCTTGACTGCCATACAAATAAATTTATAGTAACTTTGATGGCTGTAGTAGCTGGTATGTGGGGCAGTTCAATTGTACAAATCATTTGTATTAATCTTAGTCTCTTCTTGTGGATATTAAAAGCGAGGTCCATATTCATGCATCTTCTCTGTGGTCTTCCTTGTTTCCCGCTGGCAGCTCCATCTTCAACATCCTTTGTTCACTACATCCACCATCTCTCCTCTGCACATGTCCAAACCATTTCAGCCTTGCCTCTCTAACTTTGTCTCCAAATTGCTTCACCTGAGCTGTCCCTGTGATAAACTACATTTAGAATTTTGTCCATCCTGGTCACTACTGATGAAAATCAGAGCATCTTCAACTCTGCCACCTTGAACTACTCCTATCTTTAGTCAGAGCCACCGTCTCCCAACCATACACCATCGAAGCTCTTCTAGACCTTCCCTTTAAATCTTTCACCCTGCCTGTTGCTTCGGATTGTTGACCCCAGGCATTCACCTTCTCTACTCCTTGCACATCTCCCGTCTTGCTTCCACCTGCTCCTTAGCCTCACTACATATCACAATGTCATCTGCAAACATCACAATTCAGCAACTGGAAACTGCAGCACCTGAATCAACACCACTCTAAAACTGTCAAACATGAATATTTTAACTTAGAGTTAGAGTGTACCTTGCACACTGACATCTCATTTCAATTGGTCAAATTAAATATGCTTACATCATTGTAGAGTTTGAAGGCTTTTTTCAGTTGTCCAGCTCGTCCACAGCCTCCTATCAGGACCGTGTAGTTGTACTCCTCCGGCTGCAGCCTCTCTCCCTGCAGCATGTCCCTGCTGAACACATCCAGAGCCTCCTGTAGCTGTGAGAGCACAGAGGAGGGTTATAAACACATCAGCAGGGAAGAGAAAGAACAGAATGCTCCTTTACGTTGGTTGCCAAGTTAAACACAAAGAAGAAGAAGAAGAAGAAGAAGAAGAGAAAGAACAGCAGTTAACATAAAACTGCTCAGCCACACTAACCTTGTTCTCTTTGATGAGCTTTTTGCATTGTAAGAAGTACCAGTACGGTGTATTTCTCCTCACGGGCCTCCTCTGAGGTTTACCGGCGTCTTCTCGCTCTTCTTCGTTCCCGGTTCCGTCTTCCCGGTACTGCAGGTCCCGGAGGCCTGGGCTGCTTTTCCTGAACGTCCTCCTGGAGGCCATGTCGGTAGACAGAGAGCCGAAATTTTCCCAGTCAAGTGGTTCAGAGGGGGAGTCCAGTGGGTCCGCGTCTCCTCGGGAGAGGGCTGACAGACACACGGGCCTAGGATGCCAGGGAGTGTGTGTGAGAAGCCTGGATAAAGGGTGCTGTGACACATCCCGTCTGCCTGTTAGAGTTAGCGGTTCTGGTGACTTCCTAAAGGTTGAAAATGTGCACAGCCTGGCAGCAGGAAGCGATATTTTCCTCCCGTTTCGCGCACACGAACGGACAACGGACGTCAGCATGTTTGTTAGTGTTAGCGAGCTGGTTAAAAGCTAACGGATCATGTCGGGTTTCTTCCTTTTGTCAGAAAACTACAAAATGTGTTACACTTACAAGGCTAGCTAAAGGTGCACTAACTAGCTGCTGACAAGCTGAGTACAACCACGATGTTTCAATGACACAAACTTGCCCAGACCTTAATAGTAGATATACAAATATAATTATGAGCGTCTTTTTGGGGGATTATTTTTTAGATCGTTGGAGTAAATTAACAAATTTAATTTAATTTAATTAAAAGTATATTTCTATTAACGGTTTACATAAATTGTTGAAAAATACCAGTCTAGTTAATTAAGGATGGCGTACTTCGATCGACTACATCGACAATATGTTAGTACGCCTGTGTGGTGTTTAGGCTTCACATAATCTTTAGATAGATTGATATCGCCCCCTGCTGGCTATGAAAGTACATTTTCCGTCTTTTGAATGGGGTGAAATGAGGTGAAGGCTAAAGCCACATCTTTCTATTTACTAAACATCCAGGAAAATGTTCTAGTTAATATCTAAGTGGCGGGTCAGGTGGGGTCAAGCAAGGCTTAAATGAAACAGGTAATAAACCCTCAAGTGAATAGGCAGGATAGTTTAGTCAGCATTATTACCCTTGCAAGGAAAGCTACAGCAGCATGTCACACTATGGTATTATTTCAGCAGAGGGCTCCAAGTTCAGTTCAATAGGCTAAAGCTTGTTAACGCATATACTTAACCAGCCAATCACATGACAGGAACTCAGTGCATTTAGGGATGTAGACGTGGTCAAGATGACCAGCTGATGGTCAAACCGAGCATTACATGACTTCCAGTGTGGCAGGTGGGATAGTTTGAGTGTTTCAGAAACTGTTGATTAACTTGGCTTTTCCCACACGATCATCTCTTTTTATTACACTGAATGGTCTGAAAAAGAGAAAATATTCTGTGAGCGGCAGAGGAGAATGAAGCTGATACAAAGGCAACAGTGATTCAAATAACCAGTCGTTACAACCAAGGTATGCAGAATCACACCAGGTGCTACTTCTGTGCGCTAAGAACAGGAAACCGAGGCTACAGTTCGCACAGGCTCACCAACACTGCACGAGAGAAGATTACAAAAACATTTTCCGAGCGGAGGAGTCTTGATTTCTGCTGTGACATTCAGATTGTAGGTTCACAATTTGGCATAAACAGATATGTTTAGTTATAACAGTTCGGACTGGTAGTGATGGTGTAAAAGTGTGGGTGAGTATTTTTTGGCAAACTTAGGGCCCCTTAGCATCAACTGAGCATCACTTTAACACAGCCTATCTGAGTATTGTGGCTGACATTGTTTTTCCCTTTGGGACTAGGCTTTACCCATCTTTTTATGGCTGCTTCCAGTAGGATAACACACCATGTAACAAAGCTCAGGTCATGAAAGTGATTTCTTGAAGATTTAGAGTTAAGTTAAAGGTGAGTTGGACTTAAAATGAGTCCACAGTCACCAGATAGCAATCAAGTACAGCACCTTTAGCATGGTGGTAAAACGGGAGAGTCACATCATGGATGTGCAGCTGAATAATCTGCAGCAACTGTATGATGCTGTCATGTCCACATGGACCAAAATCTCTGAGGAATGTTTCCATCACTGTGAACTCTTTATTGTCATTGCACAGTCATAGTTAGTACAATAGCACAACAAAGTTTGAAAAGTGTCCCACGTCGACACTAAGCACAGTAAACTTTAAAGTGGATAAAAAGTGCAAAAAATGTATGAATAATCAATGCTAGCTTTTATTTGAAATTAAGGAACTAAGTATTTTGGGGTTTTTTCTAAGTTCTGCATTTTGCTGTTATTTTGAGACAAAGCACTGAATTGTGATGTGGAAAGAAGTGCACCTGTTTCCTGTTACAATCCCTGTAGATACATATATTTGGATCTTAATTTTTAATCATGCAAATTACCCAAAACCAACAAAAGTCAAGTACTCTTGGTGAAAATAATCTGCCTTTATGGCACCCTGAAGCTGCCTTTGAAGAAAATAAAAATTCTCTCTCTTCTTCAAGTCTTTATCATTAAAAGGCCAGCATGGCACTCGCTGCTGTGGCTGATCAGAAAAATCAGAAATCTACAACCCCAGTGTACGAGAGACAGCTTCGGCAGTGTTCGGAGTGTTTTTGAGACTCCGACTGAAATCACAGACAGCAAGAAGTTTGGAAAGATTTTGCAGCCGCTGGAGTTTACAGATATGCGAATGTGGACAGATCTTCATTTTTTCAATTGAATTCAGTTTTATTTCTATTTTGCCAAATTAGAACAACAGTCCCCTAAAGGTGCTGTATATCATGGTCCCATGGACCCTACAATAATACAGAGAAAACCCCAACAATCATACAACCCTCCATGAGCAAGCATTTTTCAACAGTGAAAAGGAAAAACTCCCTTTTAACAGGAAGAAACCTGAAAATGTAACCGAGGAGAGGTGGCAACCGGTCTTTTTCTTCTCATCTAGCCTACCTACAGTACATTTTAGTGTGTCATAGTTCCTGACCAAGTCACACAGACTGATGGGTATCCATGGCTACTCACTCACTTTCTGTGTGCTTTGTTTGAGTCAGACTGACGGTGAAGGACATGATTCATATTCATGCAGCTCAAACAGCCACACAGCTTGTCAGGGTGATGACATTATGTTCTCTGAGGTCATCACTGCTGTAGGCGAGCCCAATATCACACAGGAAGCTCCATCTTTAAGTGGCTTTAATAAAGGTCTGAGTAGAGCTCCTGCTGATGGCTCTGTAGGTCAAAGACTACAGGCAGTAATTAACTGTAAATGGGGTTCCATGAACATTAAATGATTCATTTTGACTTTCTGCTTCTTTCCAATTCATTTTGAACTTTGTACATGGTGTTAAAAAGTCTGGATCCCAAATATACTTTATAAAAAGGTAATTGAGTATGAATATGATAACTTATCAAATAAATCAAATCTCCACCCAATTTTATGTTCTCAGAGAATATTGAAATGAAAGAGATGTCAATATATTATTTTGTCTCAAACTGAGTACACTGAAACACACACACAAAAAAAAAAAAGTTACCTCCAGTGCTATTCCACTATAGTTACTTCAAAAAAATAAATAAATAAATAAAAATAACAGCCTGCCATGAATGGAAGAGCAGCACACAAGGGAAGGATTAAAAATTATTTACACAGACTTTATTATGATATTTGGTACAAAGTTTAAAATACAAATGCATCCTAAAATCCATTTTGGCACTTCATTTTAAAGGAACTGCAATGATTTGTGATAGAGAAGCCACAACCGTCACAGAGCCGCAGTACATCTGAAACATCCTGGAACGAACCGTGAGCCTGAGTGAGTCTATTTCCCTTGGAAAGATGATCACCGGTGTAAATGTAAACAATCGTGGAGCACACAAACAGAAATGATGGTGCTGATGACATTCAGTCTCAGCATCATTTGTGGATTTTATTTCGTGCAAGAGGAGAAAAAAAAAAAAAAAAAAAAAAAAAAAAAAAAAAAATGATGAGCACCTCAACTGCTGAGCACCAATCACACTAAAGCATCCTGATGAGGTCACAATGGTGATAAATGTGGTGGTTGAGCCACGTGGCTCTGAAACAAAGTGATCCGGTCCAGCAGTGTTAATGGGATATCTCTGATGACTGAGGGTAGGTCTTCGTGTTGTAACGGATAGATGACCACACTGAGTGCCGGGCGCTCTGCTGAGAACCTTAAGAAGGAAAAAAAAAAAGCCAGAAAATACACAAAACGAGTGAAAAGACCCCACAGGTAAAACTTTCGACAGAATATGCCCCCTAGCTTTAAATACATGAACACAGTCACCAACCTGTCCAGCAGAGCTTTCTGCAGCGTGCGACACATCACTAAGGTGCCACCCATGAACATGTGGCACATGACGACATGGCAGCACCGCTCCATGAAAGTTTCTGTGGCTGATGGGTCAAAAGTGCCACAGCGTGAAATAAGGCAGACGCGCTGCAGTCGGGAGCAGCAGGACAAAGCCTCGAAGAACGACGCATTCGCATTCAGGTAGGGCTGCTCCAACCTAAGAAACAGATGCACGTGGTTAGTTATGCATCCATCCATCTTCATCCGCTTTATCCAGGGCCGGGTCGCAGGGGAAGCAGCCTAAGCAGAGAAGCCCAGACCTCCCTCTCGCGAGCCACCTCCTCTAGCTTATCCGGGGGAACACCAAGGCATTCCCAGGCCTAATCTCTCCAGCGTGTCCTGGGTCTGCCCCGGGGCCTCCTCCTTGTGGGACATGCCCGGAACACCTCACCCAGGAGGCGCCCAGGAGGTATCCTTGTCAGATGCCCGAACCACTTCAGCCGACTCCTTTCGATGTGGAGGAGCAGCGGCTCTACTCTCCCAGATGGCTGAACGTCTCACCCCATCTCTAAGGGAGAGGCCAGCCACCCTTCGGAGGAAGCTCATTTCTGCCGCTTGTATCCGCGATCTCGTTCTTTCGGTCACTACCCACAGCTCATGGCCATAGGTGAGGGTAGGGACGTAGATCGACCGGTAAATTGAGGGCTTCGCTTTTATACTCAGCTCTCGCTTCACCATGATGGACCGGTGCAGCGTCCGCATCACTGCGGCCGCAGCACCAATCCGTCTGTCGATCTCCGACTCCCTTCTCCCAACACTCGCGAACAAGACCCCGAGATACTTGAACTCCTCCACTTGGGGCAGGAACTCCTCCCCGACCCGGAGTGGGCACTCCACCCCTTTTCGGCTGAGACCCAGGCCTCAGATGTGGAGGTGCTGATCCTCATTCCCGCTGCTTCACACTCGGCTGCGAACCGTTCCAGTGCGAGCTGGAGGCCCTCACCCGATGAAGCCAACAGAACCACATCATCCGCAAAAAGCAGAGATGAGATTCTGAGGCCACCAAAGTGAAAGCCCTCCGCCACTTGGCTGCACCTAGAAATCCTGTCCATAAAAATTATGAACAGAATCGGTGACAAAGGGCAGCCCTGACGGAGCCCATCACCCACCGGGAACGAGTCAGACTTATTGCTGGCAATGCGAACCAAGCTCTTGCAACGGTTGTATAGGGATCGAATGGCCCGTAGCAATGGGCCAGACACCCCATACTCCCGCAGCACCTCCCACAGGACACCCTGAGGGACACGGTCGAATGCCTTCTCCAAGTCCACAAAACGCATGTAGACTGGTTGGGCAAACTCCCATGCGCCCTCAAGTATCCTTGAGAGGATAAAGAGCTGGTTGGTTATATAAAGACAAAAATCTGAACAGACATGTCTTCAGTCAGAATTAAAAGTAGAAACAGTCTGAGATTTGTCCCAGTTCAGAGTAAAATAAAGAGCAGGAGTGGGCAACTCCAGGCCTTGAGGGCCGGTGTCCTGCAGATTTTAGATCTCACCCTGGGTCAACACACCTGAATCAAATGATTAGTTCATTACCAGACCTCTGGAGAAATTCAACACATGTTAAGGAGGCAAGTTAGCCATTTGAATCAGCTGTTTTGGATCAAGGACACATCTAAAACCTGCAGGACGCTGGCCCTTGAGGCCTGGAGTTGCCCACCCCTGATATAGACCAATTGGACAACTGGAAAGTGAAAATCCTATTTGTTTAAAAGCCTCTCAAAACCAAAACATAATTCACAAATTACACTTTACAGGTAATTAACATTAAATGCTTTGATTGAAGAGAGTCAAGGGCAGGTCAATTTGGTCAACTTTAAAATGTTGGGCAAATTTTATTTCCTTAATGTTTTTTTTCTCCAAATTAACAGAAAAAACTGAGCCAACTGTCTGCTGGACAGTCATACAGGTTAGTGCTTCTTAGATGAGATCCTCTCATTTGCATATATGAACCTAACAGTCTATAGGGGGCAAAAAGAAAGATAAATACGAATAATATTTAAGTGATGTTAATGTTCTTGCTTCAGGTGTATGAAATCAGACAGTTTTAAAGCACATTTTCATACTATGAGCATACTTCATACTATTATATAAACAAAGCGAACACAAAGTCATCTTCTTACCTGAGCTCCTGTAGCTGCGTGCACTGTTTAAGTGTGTCCAGCAAGGCAGCGGTGTAGTTCATGGTTTTCAGCGAACCCAGATTGGCGAGGGATAATACTCGCAGGTCTCTGCACTGCTTTGCCAGCTGTACCAGTCCCGTTCCCCTAAGAACTCCAGGAAGACCAGCCAGAGTCAGGCGACGCAATTGAGGCAAAGCCTCAAGCACCGCCAAATGTGCGTCTCCAATTCCTCGTGCCCAAGCGCACATGCCACGAGGCTCCACGCTTGCACGAGTGCACGGCTCAAGCCGAGGCAGTGTGGAAGCAAAGCCTGGACCGATAAGCTCAAAGGTCTCTAAAAAAAGGCAGCCAGCTAACAGCAAAGCGAGCCCCGATGTGCTGTCCCCTGACACAGAGGACTCTGAGGCAGGCTTGTAATTCTGGAGGCCCACACGAGGAACCTTCTTCAATCCCTGGAAAAGCGGAGAGAGATGAGTGTTCTGCATTTGCGTGTGATTTGTATTTAAACCGTCTGACAGGGCGCAGGCAGGGAGAGTGAGAGACAGCAGGTGTCTGAATTTGGCCAAGCTGGCACACAGGTGGGTTTCCCCTTCCAGCCCAGGTGAGTTTTCATGATGATAATGTGTGTGCATCAAGTTTAGGTATTTAATGTTGGAACAGCTGTCTGCCAGCTGGCTCATTGTCCCAGCAGCCAGCTGATCTTCCACAATCCTGCACTCCGAGTAAGGAACGTGGTTGATCCCGCTCAGATTCAGACTAACCAGCTGCGTGGCGTCTCTTACACCACTGTTCAACAGCGACTGGAACACCTGTGGCCACAATGCCGGGCATCGGCTGAAGCTAAGGTGTTTGGGGCTGTTTCCTTCCAGAGCTTGCTTGAGCGATGCAGAGTCCAGCCATGACCGAGGGAGCTGCAGGGCAACCAGGTCGCCCCGCTCACCCAAGCTCTGAGCCACTGAGGGAGCAGCAGGCCAGGGAGCCGGGTTTGGGCCGGGGATGGACACAAGGAAAACTCTGAGATGCTTCGGAACGTTAACGCTGAACACTGCCAGGTATAGGAGGAGCAGGGTCTGGTTTACCTAAGAACATGACAACACAAGCGCGTTAATTAAAGCCCATATAGGAACAGGTTTCATGGACATAAGCCCCAACACACTCACCTCTCCTGGAGCCAGCCTGGCAGTGAACTCCTCAAGCTGTTTGTAATGTGGCACGCTGCTCTGACCGACCATTAACTGACAGCAAACGCCGACACCCTCTTTGGTCACATCTGGGATGTCAAACTGCAACATCAGCCTACGGTGCAACGACAAGCAAATGCACACAACACTGTATCATTTAAATATCATACATTTTTGTTTTTTAAGCCAAAGACACAGCTGTCACATAATTTACAAATGACAGCCATTTTATAGGCTATTTATAGATTTTTTAATTAGACATGTTCCCTCGTTATGTCATGAAAATTAAGCAGATCAAAGAAAAATCAAAGTAAACCTATCAGAGAGTGGCTGGATTAAAGGACTGGCAGAAAACCTCAAGGAAACGCAGTATGGTGGTCCAGAGAGCCAAAACCTATAAAAACTGACATTGTCCAAATATTTCTAGACTTTGAAGAGGGCCGCTCCTAAGCATTTGAAAGGGGTTTAGGGAGGGAAGGGATCAAAAAACACAGTTGGGTCAGGGCCAACATCCTTACTTGCGGAGTTGGGCACAGCATGGCACTACACCGTAGCTTGGTGTCAACAGCATCTGCCTAAGCTCTGACAGGCGGCTCAGTGCATCCACTGCCTCTGAGCTGAGCTGAGCAGAGTTGAAACCTGGTGCCACGTCAAAAGCGAGGGATTTGAGGAAAGCGAGGGAGGAGAGGAGACGGGACAGGCGAAGTGAAGTGATGCGACAACCGGTGACATCTAGGTGTGTCACTCCTCTGCAGCGTGCGATGTGCTCCATGGTGGAGCCAGATAGCCAGTAGCAGCCATTCAGGCTCAGAGACTGCACATGATTGGCCAGCTGCTTTAGTATGCGTCGAACCAATGCGTCATCAGCCTGGAGAGAAATAAAGAACAGAGTCTATTTAATGTTTCATTAGAATACAACTTGCTGTTACAGAGGCATTTTCTTTTTTTAAAATACATGGAAAGTTGTACACATACATGAACTTGAATATTGCAGCAAGTTACCCAATAATCCTCAGACAGGCTGACATGTGTGAGCAGGGTCTTGTCATGGCACAGCGTGTTAAGCTTCTGGCAGACATTTGCCACATTCAGCAGCAGGTCACACACTGGAATATGGCGCAGGATGCATAGCAGGATTTCATCAGACAAATCTGACATCCCCACGGACGAAGAAGACAAGGTATCCTCATCGCACACAGCCTGAACCAGACAGCACACAGTGTCAGTGACAGGCGCTTTTAGGCCATTTGGAGAATATTAGAAAATTAGTCAATTAAATTCCTCTAGAAGGAATTTAATTGACAATATAATTTATACCATGACAGTATTATTTTATGTAGCTGTTGTACAGCTCTCCTTTTAATGTGTCCTGTTTTATTGTCATTTTTGTACGTTTTTTTTTTTTAAACATTAATATCAGGTATGTGTTAAGTATTCAATTTACTCGATCAGAAACAATCATTTCTCCATGGTTTATCTTTATTCATGAAGTATGACCCCCACTATAGCTGAAGCATTATTTAGCAGAAACAAAATAAAAATGAAACATTTTTAATAGAAAATGGCAATAGTGGTCCCTGTGCTCCAGGTTATTTTTTTATTTGATAATACCACTTCGGGACAATACAACCTTTTAATGGTTTTAGTACCAGGGCGTTTGAGCTTAGCAGGTTTTCTCGATAAAACAAAACAAACAAACCCACACGCGCACACACCAAAACGCACTTATTTCCAGCACACTGCCGACGCCGGTAAACCAAACTCGGGATTAAAAAAATAATTGTGTAAAGTGTTTGGAGCATAACCTTACCTGACCGGCGTTAACATTTTGTCGCTAACGTTACTTTGAGCTGACCTGCTCAGCAGCACCGCTAACTAACTGTGAATGCCGTCTTCACCAACCTGTAAAATCTGGTAATCCATGCCGTCTGAAACTCCGCACACATCCCCACTCATGTTTTTTTAAAAAAGGCTCATCCACCCAGCTGGAGCTTCATGTTCCGTGAATCTGCTGCGTGAAACCACAGGCGGCTGAACGTTTGTGTTACCGTTAGCTGCACGGACGATATATGCTGTCGCACGTGTCGGACATCTTTTTGCGACGGACACACTTCCTGCTGGTTCAATTTACACAATAAAATACAAATTATTTTGTAAAAGTTATTAAATAAAGTTTTGTATTTTTTTTTTTTATAGATGCTATTAGATAGATATAAAAAAAATATACAGGGCGATAACAGAGCTGTCTTCTTTTGCTGGCTGCTCCCACTACAGTGAATCAGGGCCAGTGTCCTTCAGGTTTTAGATGTGTCCTTGATCCAACACAGCTGATTTAAATGGCTAAATGACCTCCTCAACATGTCATGAAGTTCTCCAGAGGCCTGGTAATGAACTAATCATTTGATTCAGGTGTGTTGACCCAGGGTGAGATCTAAAACCTGCAGGACACCGGCCCTCAAGGCCTGGAGTTGCCCACCACTGCCCTAGAGGTAACATATACCAGACGAGACAGCAGGATCTTGCTGTCCACAGTATCAAAGGCAGCAAACAGGTTTAGATGAACTAAAATGGCAGGGCTGCCAGAGTCAGCAGTTAAAAGCAGATCATTAAGAACTCTCAAAAAAGCCATCTCTGTAATGTGACCTGACACTGACTGAAACTTTTCCCACATACTCTGTTTGCTTAAAAACATTTTTTTCCAAGGACCTTAGACAGAAATGGTAATTTAGAAATAGGTCTGTAGTTAGAAAAAACAGCAGGGTCCAGGTTCTTCTTTTTAATAAGAGGCTGCACAACAGCATGTTTAAAGGCAGCTGGAATACAACCAGATGTAAGGGAACTGTTTATGAGAGGAATAGCTGGTTCCACTGAATCAAAAGCCTCTCGAGAAGACAGTCTGAGGGAGAATTCAAAAGTCTCATATGCTAAACCAGTCACAAATCACCAGTCACCAGTCCTGTTTTCATACATGCCCCACCCTCACATATTACTTCTCCTGCACTCCTGACTTTGGCATGCAGACTGATAAGAGAGTTATGCAGGATTTATTGAATATTCACAAATCTAAAGTATTGGTAAGACAAATGTATGCCAGCTTTAGTGTTAAACAGAAAGATAGTAAAGTTTCAGTGCAGCAGTCTTTATATTTCCTAATGTATAGAACTATATAACATCTTATATATTTTCTAAAGTCATTAATGTAAAAAAAGCTGATTATTGTTTCCCATAATCAGTTATTCACATGATGGCACTATAAAGAAAATTTTTGTAGTAAAGTTATACTCCTCAAAATCCATCTTCAGTATTTAGCCTGCCATGAAGGCTGATGACTGTAAAATTTGCTGTTTAACTCTTGACAGCAGTCAGACTGAAATGTGTGTTAAATTCTTTTTTTTTAAAACTGATTAAAGAAAAATCTTGAGAAAAGAATCTACAGAATTCACATAATACAGTGTTTGGATGGAGGCTTTGATGCATCAGTGTTTGTTGCATGTGCAGCACCTTATACTGACATGCAAACAGTAGCCAAATGGGCTCCAGCCATCAATGCCATTCACGCCAAATGCTTATCCCATTTCTTAATTTAGACATCCTTGATTCCTTTCCTCACATGACCCCCAAGTCCTTCCTACGAGCTGCAAGCTGAAGTGTTAAGACAAAAGCAGGCTTTGGTTCTTGGATTTGTCATTTAAGACACTATTGTTTCAGTCATATTTTTGCCAAGATTAACATGAGACAGGTGTAGCTTATTGTTACAGCACACAACTACATTTATGACACTGAAGTCACAAGTGTTGCCCCTGAAATTAAGGGTGCAGAGTTCATCTTTTAAATTTTAATGTGCAAACTGAACCTACTATCCACTATGGTTTAACTTCCAGGTGTCACACTTCTTGACTTTTGCCATTTATACCAGCAAAGCCTCTGTCTCTTCCAGATGCATTTTACTAAGTCTTACATAAGCTGAAACAACTTTCCCAGAGTGCAGTTTGAGGCCAAATGATGAATAGGTTACTTTGATGCATTCAACATAAAGACAAAATCAGACTTGAGTCAGACATGTGCGCTTTATTGGGTTGTTGTGTACACCAGAGGCTTAAAGCCCTATGCACAAACCTTCATACACCTCAATACAAGGTACAAGCCTTGTCTTTTGCATGATGACAAAAACAAACTGGACCAAGTATCATTTAAGGCTGAAAGTACAAAAACAAAACAAGTTTCAGATTACATAATTTACATATTAAGCAATACTACAGTTCTGATGGGCAGCAAGCCCACCAGAGAATAAACCTTCATAGAGGCAAATAAGGTGGTGAACAAAGACAACTGGAATGACCTACACAAACACGACAATGGATATCATGTTTCTCACACATTCACACCGCCTGGGATGCTCCGTACTTCCTGCAGAGTTTCTCCCCATCAGGGGGCATGGTGCCGTAGCCAGAGTGATGAGGGAAAATGGAAGAGGTGTAGGCTCAGCATACACCAGTGTGGTGGTGTAGGCATGTATGCTGAGCTAGTTTGGGTTTGTAGCAGTGTGTTTTGGTGGGGGTGGGGACAGTCTGTTTAGAAGCACTTTCTGTGGACGATGCTGGGGCCGGACTCATCGTACTCCTGCTTGCTGATCCACATCTGCTGGAAGGTGGACAGAGAAGCCAGGATGGAGCCTCCAATCCATACAGAGTACTTCCTCTCTGGGGGAGCAATAATCTGCAAGGGCAGAAGTAGAGTTGTCAGCAATGAACACAGTCCATTTATTATAAACTTATAATAAAACAGACAGAACAAGAATTTTACCTTGATCTTCATGGTGGTGGGTGCCAGTGAAGTGATCTCCTTCTGCATGCGGTCAGCAATGCCAGGGTACATGGTGGTACCTCCAGACAGCACAGTGTTGGCGTACAGGTCCTTACGGATGTCAACGTCACACTTCATGATGCTGTTAAAGGTAGTTTCATGGATACCACAAGACTCCATACCTGTGGAGAGTTGGAAAGTTTGGGGTTAAGGTTAGCCTTGCAAAGGACTACTTTTTACAAATCACAGAAATCTGTCTTAAAGCTGATGCTGCTTACCAAGGAATGAGGGCTGGAAGAGAGCCTCTGGGCAACGGAACCTCTCATTCCCAATAGTGATGACCTGTCCATCAGGCAGCTCATAGCTCTTCTCCAGGGATGAAGAGGAGGCAGCAGTTCCCATCTCCTGCTCAAAGTCCAGGGCAACATAGCACAGCTTCTCCTTGATGTCACGCACAATCTCACGCTCAGCTGTGAGACAAAACATTACAGTTAAGATAAGAAAACCCTGAAAGCCTCACATCATGTCTCAAAAACCATCCTCATGCTCACCTGTGGTAGTGAAGCTGTAGCCCCTCTCAGTCAGGATTTTCATGAGGTAGTCTGTGAGGTCCCTGCCAGCCAGGTCCAACCTGAGGATGGCATGGGGCAGAGCGTAGCCTTCATAGATGGGCACAGTGTGGGTCACACCATCACCTGAGTCCATGACAATACCAGTGGTACGACCAGAGGCGTACAGGGACAGCACTGCCTGGATGGCCACATACATGGCAGGAGTGTTGAAGGTCTCAAACATGATCTGCAAGAACAGCAGGAGAAAAGAGATGATCAGTGAAACTAAAAGCCAAAGTACTCTGAAATAAGTTTGTGTTAGTTCAAGTGTACAGAAAGAACAGCACACTGGGTTGAGTATTATGCCAACTACAATAGAAAACTGCTTTGTTACACTGACTCTAAAAGTTAAAGTGCAGCAAACTGCTCTATTATCATCCATTGCTTCATGCAGACACCCGTGTAGTTAAACACAAGTCTCAGTCTAATTTATAAACAGCAGTGCCCATGCTGCAGCTCATTCCTGATGCATCACAGTGCAGAGATAGAAACCTGAAGCATCTGCAGAGCTGAAAAGATCAGTCGAGGGCAGAGGAAACCTGGAGGGTTGAAGGAGGATGAGGAAAGACAGATTGAGCAGGGGAAGAAACACCCGAGTGGCAACATAGTTTCCTGTTGTTGGGCACTGCAGCTCAACAGTTTCCTGACTTAGGGGGAAGTTCGTCAAGGTGTCAGCTCTTGTTACCTGCGTCATCTTTTCCCTGTTGGCCTTGGGGTTCAGGGGGGCCTCTGTGAGCAAGACTGGATGCTCCTCAGGGGCAACTCTCAGCTCATTGTAGAAGGTGTGATGCCAGATCTTCTCCATGTCATCCCAGTTGGTGACAATTCCGTGCTCAATGGGGTACTTGAGGGTCAGGATTCCTCTTTTGCTCTGTGCCTCGTCACCAACATAGCTGTCTTTCTGGCCCATACCAACCATTACACCCTAGGAATGCAAAGAGCAGTGCGATTATGAAAAGGTCAGCAGTTATAAGGTTACAAGGTATGTGAGGTTTATTAAGGAATATGTACCTGATGCCTGGGGCGTCCAACAATGGAGGGGAACACAGCACGTGGAGCATCATCTCCTGCAAAGCCAGCTTTGCACATTCCAGATCCGTTGTCAACAACGAGGGCGGCAATTTCGTCTTCCATTTTCTGTATGAAGTAGTAACAGGAGGAAAGGATTTTTAATCCTAATGTTCAGCAGCAGTGTGCGATACATCTGGCAGACAGCCTGGATGAAGTCTTGCAGTTATTGAGAACGGACGCTGGATGTCGCAGTGGCGCAAGGTTGAGTCCTAATCCAGAGCTGAGAAACAAAGGCAGTTTCTCACTCGGGCTGGCCATGGCCATATAAGGCAAAAGTGAATGCAGCTTAGAGACTGCTGTAGACCGGCCCGGAAGCCGCCCCGCGTGTCGCCAAACCTCAAATGACACCGACAGGCGACCACTCCCTTCACCGAGCTCACCACAACCGTTAACCACACAGAAAACCCTTTAGCAGCTGAACGAACTTCTACAAATCACAGTTAAATCTGATATATCTGAACGTCGTGACTGACGCATTTGCAAGGTTACACGAACAAAAAGCCAACTTCGCACATTTATTTGAAGCAGACGCACCAGGATTTGCACATTAACTGATAGCTGCAGTGACACAGCAAAAACCTTTAATTTCAGAAGCTCTACTTACAAAATTAGTAAAGTCTCTATAAGCCTAATCCATCCAATCTGCATTTGCCTGGTCTGGTGTTTGAATGTTTGAAACCGGAGACACCAGAGCTGCAGACCTGCCACAGTGGATGCTTACATGTAAGCGAGAAGGTCAAGCTTTTTTCCTTTAACACGTAGTCTTGATTTGTCGGACTACAAAGTGATGACAGCATCGAGTGGTAAGGTTATTTCACACCCACTTAAACATAAGCGGCAACATGTCACCACATTTCTAAACCGAACCGTTACATGGTTAAAACTGTGGCGGTCAAAATAATAGGAACACTGTAAAGCCTAGCAAGTGGCTTCAGCTTGAAATGAGAAAACGACTTGGTTCGTAAGCTAAGGAGTGATATATATATAAAAAAGAAAACACTCGCTGTTCAAAATGTTACATTAAAGCGTTAAAATGTGAGGAAGAAACTTCCACCGACATTCCGCAGTTGTCTTACCTGTGTGAGGGAGGGTTTTCGGTGTATGAGAACTGTGACTGAGCGCTACACTCCGGTAGGATGTAGTGTCTGAACTTGACTGCAATGAAGGCCAATAAAGTGGAGGATTTTTATGAGGGCTCGTGCTGCAGCCCCTCTCCATAAAAGGAGAACTTTCCGCACGGCGCCCGCTGATTGGTTCGGCTCCATCCACTGGGTGTGGCGCATGCAGATCATGGTTTGTGCGCTCTGACATAGCAGTGGGGGGACAAGTTCCACTAAACTAACCCATATACCTCCCTAAAAGTTATCAATCCGGGGTCGTTCAGTGTTCAGTAAACCTGCTGATTTTTTAAAACTGTCTGCCATAATGTGATAATAATACATAAGTGGGATACAGACTAGTGGATGACAAATCCCACAACCCCTGCTGCAAAGCACTGAATGGTCCCTGAGCATGTATTAGTTATTACTTTAATAGACTGAATTAATCCAGCCTATAGTTACGTCGTTTTTACATCCTCTACATTGTGACGGTGCCAGGATCATCCTGATTATAGCCTCAGTGATATAATATACCCATGAATGAGTGCTCTTAATTTTATTCACGGGGTCAGGGAATGCTTCAGAAGAGGATTTCACCATTCCATTTCCCATTTGTTTGCAGGATGCTTGTTTGTGGTGACAGGACTGGGGATGGTGTTTAATCTCAGGGTCACTGACAGCACGGTTAACCCTCTATCTGGCTCTTCTGCCCCGGCACACCAGCGTCACACAAACACAAACGCACACAGTGCAGACTGACAGTAATGCATGTATCCAGGCTGAATTGCGGTAATGTTTAGGGCATGACTGTAACGAGACTATATATATATATATATATATATATATATATATATATATATATATATATATAGTCTGTTAACTGTTAAATCTTTTTTCTTTTACTATATTTTATTAATATTTTGCTCTTTACTATTTTTTACTGTACCAGTCTGCTGAGTGACTGTCTTCTGCTCGTCAAATACATTTCATTGCAATGTTGACCCTGTGCTAACTTGCATATGACAAATAAAACTGAAAACTGAGACTGTAAATGTCTTACCTTTTCATCACCTCGCAGGAATTGTGCAATTGAGTTTACGGGGCTAATCTTGTGAATGACGTGTGATAAACAGGCGTGTTATTTTCAGAACATACTTATATTAGGTGTCAAAATAAAAACAATTAGGCCTGGATTGATTACTCAGGAACATGATTCACTTCTGGTATGCATACAGCCTACACACAGGCAGGTATTTCACACACCATTGTTTGCCTCTGGCCTGAAACTATTTCAATTCTTTGTTGATTTTTTTTTTTAAATTTTTATAATGAAAATCCTCCTCCAAGGCTCATTTTATAAGTTGACCAGAGATTAGGTGGCTGGATGGGCTTTAACTCAATAAGGGCACCGGACAAAGCCTCATAAACTTACACTAGGAATTCTCACAGGCCCTGTGTGTTCCTAATAAGGATATATGGGAGCTGGATCACCAAAAGGCACAGGAAGCAAGCTTTTAAAGTGCCTCACTTCTACAGATGGAGGAAGTGACCACACACACACACACACACACACACACACACACACACACACACACACACACACACACACACACACACACACACACACACACACACAGAGCTAGGTGTAGGCAGGCAATCAGGTGATCAGAGAACTGGCTTTTCCGCTCAGCATTATCCTGCTTTGAATTGACGCTAAACACACACACACACACACACACACACACACACACACACACACACACACACACACACACACACACACACACACACACCAAGTATAGACCCAGGGCACCACCATCCCTTTAAGAGTTCCTTTGGATGACGTCCATATAAGGAGATATTGGAGAGAGTCACATGGGGGGAAGAATGCGCTGCTCCGGTCATGTGACCACTCTGAGGAAATGAATGAATCTCCCTTTTTAAGGCCATGTTTGTCTGTTACCGCTCACATTTTCTTCTGTATTCTTTATCCGATTTATGTTTCAATCACAGTTTTAAATGATTAAATGTATCTTACAAAATAATCTTTTAAACTTTGTTCTCTATCCAGACAGTAGTTTCTCAATCTCACGCCTTTGCTTGAGCAA